>NC_051214.1:45003958-45021458 GCF_015220715.1 Pygocentrus nattereri
ATTCAAAGTGTGTCCTTGCAGTGAATGTAGAGGCTTTGTTTTCTTTACACCTGTGGTGAAATAACTGACGGGTGCAACACAAACACGGGCATTTTATTCACTTTTTATTCACACAGCCGGGTGTTTTCATGCAGTGTTGGTAATAATGAAATAGTGCTAAAAATAATTTGGCTTAGAATGCTCGGCATGTACCTCCTCACCACAGTAACAACCAGGCCAATAATCTTAAAACTATTGTTAATTATTGCCTCAGACATCAGGTTATCACGTCATAAGTGTCTGTGAGGGAGCTTTTAGAAGTGGACGTCTGGTTCCTATCACCACCGCTGTGACGGGGGAATTCCCCTTTAACAGAAAACTCCCTCACAGCGCAATTATTGGCAGCACTTTATTTTGTGAGTCCGCTGATGCTGAAGATGCTCACCTTGTCTTCTTTTAAATCCAACCCTACTTCTGACCTAAACCTAAACCCAAAACCTAAACCTACTCCTAAACCCAAAGCACCTCATAACCAATGAGCTTCACCAGATAGTTTGTTAATAACATGAGCACAAGGGTTCTTCAGTAAAGGGAATGGTTCTGTTTACAACCGAGAACATAAATCAACAAATTCAAATTGATGGAGAACGTGCTGTATATGGTTCTAAGTAGGGCCTTTTTGAAAAAGGGTTCTATTTACCACCAAAAAGGGTTCTACTGTCTAACAATACGCAACTCGTTCTCTATGAATCTGAATCACCACTTCATATAACGATAGATAGATAGATAGATAGATAGATAGATAGATAGATAGATAGATAGATAGATACTTTATTGATCCATCTATCTAATTGCAATAATCAAATCTCGTAAAAATCAACCTACAACAGTGAGTGACATCGACAACGCCAGGCTCTGATGAGGTGTGCTCGACAAAAGAGGACTGCATGCTTTTACAGAGTTCTCTCTGTGTTTATATTACAGTCTGATGAATATGCAAATTAGCCAGATTGGTCCAGACGTGCTTCAGCGCAGCAGCGCCAAAAGGTGCGAGTCCTGCGAGCACGAAAAGGCCCTCAAGATCAGTTTAAGTATCAACAAGCCAGTTCATATGACGCTCATTTAGACGACAGGCACCCATAAGTGAGCTCAGTGAGCTCAGTAACAGGCTTTTTGTTCTTCTCCTCGCAGGTCGCTCGTGATGTTTATGCCACTCGACTTAATCCCGTAGCAAAATATTGACCTAAAAGGTTTCCATAAATTGGCCACTTGCCATTTCAAACACATCTCATTTCGGCTTGGACAGTCCATTACCAGTCATATATAATGTCCCCATCCAATTGCATTTCAAAGTTTTTTTTTCCTGCTGCATAAGCACAAGCTAATTATTAGCAACAAAAGGTGTCCGTTTATGCAGTGGACACTTCTGATATGTAAATCTGGGGGGCAAATTAACCCTCAGTAGCTCTCTGTTTAGGTCACATCATGCCCACTTATTGTGGATTAGATGCACCAAAGCTCGACACTGTGATGATTTAGACCTGCGCGAAAAACACAAACTGAAGCCGCTCATCCACTTGACTCCGAAGACACGCCCTCAGCTCCGGGCTGGGTTGAAGTTTTTTTCTTTTTTTTGGCTGCAGGTTGTGATGCTCCAGCGTCCCTCAGCGACCTTAAAGGCTCCATCAGTGTGGGGATGGGGGCCACTCTGACCAGCATCTCCCTCTACCAGCTTGCACAAATACTGCACAAATCCGCCTCGAAGAAACGAGGAGCCTGCAACGCAGCGCTGGGCGTTTTTCCTCTTCTGATTCACCCCAGATGAGCTTTACTCAGTCTGATAACCCTCTCGAGGTCGAAGGTTCGTGTAGACTAAGCAGGCGGGAAGGAGAGGAGGATCATTCAGAGACCGCACACGCGCATTCTTCTGCTGTGTGGAAATGAGTAACGCGAAGATGGGCTTCTCTGTGCGGGACATTCTGAATCTGAGGGATGTGGATGATGAGGAGGAGGACACTGAAGATGAAGATCCACCCGCAGCTTCTCAGAGCCCATCAGGAGCTGAGACGCAGTCCTCCGCGAGGAATTCACTTTGGGAGGGAACTCCGGCTGCTTATCAATATCCATGTAAGTTTATATACTTTTGAATATATATATATATATACGCATGTTTATATGCATATATATATATATATATATATATATAGTTGACCAGCAGAAAAACAGATAACATTAGCAGGAATTTGTACTTGCAATAAATAAGTAAGTAAATAAATAAATAAATAAGTTGAATAAGTTGAAAAAAGGCACAACTGGGGCAATATTTAATTTGATAATGTTAATACTGTTTAACATTTGTTATTATCATGCATCATTTCCTATAGATATATATATTGATGACACACAGCTTTCAGTAAGGACAAAAACCTTCTTCATGGTCTTTAAAGAGTTCTTCATTTAAGGCTAGTAGTAACTCAAGGCGAGTGGAGCTGTGCTCTAATACTTTGGCATATTTCCCCTCTGTTTGGCCTGGAGCAGCCGGGGGCTCTTCAGACCAAGCGGACACTGAAGAAGGGTCGCGCAGACCTGAGAGCAGAGCACCCTCAGACGAGCCCGACAGGAAGAGAAGGATGAGGAAGAGGAGAGTGCTGTTCTCCAGAGCGCAGACCTGTGAGCTGGAGCGCCGCTTCAGGCAGCAGAGGTACCTGTCCGGACCTGAGAGAGAGCATCTGGCCCGCAGCCTGCACCTCACGCCCACCCAGGTGAAGATCTGGTTCCAGAACCACAGGTACAAGATGAAGAGGGCAGAGCGGGGCCGGGACCTGGCCGTATCCACACTGCTGAGGGACCACAGGCCCTGCCGCAGCACTAAACCTCAGGACCTCAGTGCCCCCTTTCACACGGGACTACAGTTTCCATTCGGAGTTCAACACTTCCACCCCATCCACTTCAGCACCAGCCTGGTTCACGTGCAGCCATGGTCCTGGTGACATGGGGTACCACTTTCAAAAGGTTTCTTTATGGAACCATATACCACACATTCAACAGCAATCTGAAAAACCATTCACCATCCAAAATCCATTAAAGCAAGCAAATGTTTCTGTGAGTGTTCATGGTTCTGAATAGAGCTATTGTTTTTGCTAAAGAATCCTTGAAGAACTGTCTTTTTTAGGAGTTTGGGGAGACTCAGACTGCCCGATACGGCTGGACATGAAGCTTTGTGTTCAGTTTGAGGGCAACTTTGAGCACCATGAGAACATTTTCACAGTATTTACTGCAGGAAGCATTTATGCTCGCCAGAGAAATGAGAGCTTCCTTCTGTTCTGATGGAGTGTGGTGGTGATCAACTGGCACAGCTGTGAGAAATGTTCAGATGCACAGCTTAAAGGTGAATTCCACTTTTTTTTTTTCAAAATTTCTGCATAATTTAATGACTAAAATATAAACAGGGTCATTCAGAGCAGTGTGGTTTGAAATGCTTTGTTATAGAGAAACTCAGAGTCAGAATTGTTCACAGTGATGGTGATAGGAACCAGACGTCCTCCTCTAAAAGTTCCCTCATCGAAGGTTACTATTTTATGTGATGCCAAAACATTGTGTTATGATAGTTTTGTGATAAAGTTTTGGCCTAAAATGTCTAGTTCATCCGTTTATTTTAATCTCTTCATGGCAGAGGATCGCATGCAAGGCATATAAGGCAAATTAGTCCCCAAAGAAAGCTTTTTTTTCAGATTTTCCTCTGATTTACCACCAATGTTACATTTAAAAACTCACAAGACACGTGTAGGTTCACTTCTGGTTTTGGATAGTAAATAAAATGGCTGTATTTGAGTTGTAGACATTGTGACCCCTGGTTCCTATCACCACCACTGTAAAGAAATCTCAGCTTGTGCGTTTCTCTTTAATGAGCCATTTCACACCAAAACATTCAGCATGACTTTGTTTGCATTGCAGCAACAGAATTAGGCAAAGATTTTGAAGAATTGGTGGAATTCCCCTTTAAGGGTCCGTTTCTCTTTCAAAGGAAGCACTTGGCGAACAAATATCAGTGATAATGATAATAATTTGAAATACGTGGACTTATCTTTTATAATTTATTATGAGGCGATGTTGTCACATCGTCAGATGTCAAAGGGCCCATATCATATGTCGTTTCATTTTTTGCTCCTTTGAGGTCCTCTCATGATGCATGTGTGGTCTTGTGTAGCAAAGACAGTCATAATTCATTTCTACATGACGATGATCCCTTAGAAATAAACAGACTGTTTGTTGTTGCTGTGCCTTTGAGATTGGTATATGTAAATGAGCTCTGTTGTGATTGGCTACTCTGCATTGTGCTTCATTCAAAAGCAGTCAGGGATGAAAGTTTGAATGGGTGTGGCTAAACTGCTACATAGGCTGAATAGGAGGGTATATGTAGTTTTTGTGACATCACAAAAACAGTGAATTCAGCACAGGCAGTTTCTGAAACTTAGTTTCTATTTGTGGACTGAATGGACAGTGGAAGTGAATGTTGTGAAACTTAGCGTTGTAAGTGTTGCATCAAACTCTTTTTGTTTTGCATGTGTCCTTTAAAAGCTTTCTCATGTACTGTCATTTTAAAATGGCATGAAATGATTTAAATAAGGGGTTAAATTATAAATTGCACATATTTTAACCACAGAAAAAGAAAAAAGTACACAGAAAAAAACAAGTACAGTGTTCTATATATATCTAAAATCCTCTCTGATGACTATTGACTATTTTGGAAGTGGTAAAAAAACGAATTTGTATTTTTCTCATGTGGTTTCTATTACATCGCTGCTTGTGCGGATCCCGTTGGTCGCTCAGTTTACCTTCAGTACTGAAGAGGAGAAAGGTGCGCTGTACAATAAAAGAATGTAAACTAAACCTCATACAAACGTAAATGTTGTAGGGTGGAGGATCCAAGTGACTTGGCAAAGTCAGAGTGCAGAGTGTGCATGTACTGTTGACCTCTTTTCCATCTTTTTTTTAAAGAATAAGAGAAGGTAAATACGATACTTTACAGCTCATTTTAAACTAGATTGGGTTGTGTTGACAAACAAATGCAGAATTCTGTAATTCAGACTAAATCCTTACATGCACTATATGGCCAAAGGTTTGTGGACACCTACTTATCTATTAATTCTTCCAGAATCAAGAGTATTAAAAAAGAGTTTGTCCTCCTTTCTGCAGTAACAGCCTCTACTGTTCTGGGAAGGCTTTACACTAGATGTTGCAACATTGCTGTGAGGATTTGATTGTAGCCACAAAGCATTAGTGAGGTCAGGTACTGATGTGGAATGATTAGCTCTGGATCACTCCAATTCATCCCAATGGTATTATACGGAGTAGTTCCATTGCTCTAAAACTCGGTGCTGGGGGATTTTATACCCCCATGCTTGGCACTGGGCATGGTGACATTAGACTTATGTGTGGTTGCTGAAGAGTGTCCCATTTCATTGGTCAGTGCTTTTCTATGGAGATTATATGTGTATTGAACTCCTGTGAGTAGTGGGTGCATCAGAATGCAGCGGAGCTCTCGTAGACTCAGCAATGCTGACATTCACCACAGGATGGCAGCATCGTCACACCATTATATCCCTGCTGAGTTTCCCAATGGAAACAATAGGCAGCCTGGTGCAGCCTGAGGAAAACACTGTCAGAAAGTCAGGGACTCACTTGCCAACTTTTGGGGGCTCAGAAATGGCCAAGCAGGAAACATTTGAGTTTTAGGTACTTTGATTCCTACACTGCAGTGGGAAACACAATGCAACGTATAGTAAACCTATAAAAAGTGAGGCAACAGCAAATGCCTATTCAGACTATATTAAACACATGTATTATAAAAAGTGACTACATTTAATGGCTCTCAAAGTGAGATTTCAGGGGGTGTGGCCACGCATAAGCAATAAGACAGCACAATCACACACACACACACACACACACACACGCACGCACACACACACACACACACACACATACACACACACACTTACAAAACTGCTTATCACAGAGCACAATCAACACTGTAAATAGTTCTTTCCTTCAGCTTTAAAAAATGACTTCACTTGCTAACAAGTATGGAAATCCAGAGAGACCATTAGGTAGTTATAATTTTCTGAATTGTTATTTTGAGACAACGGGTTAATGCTCTTGTTATCTCAAGATAATAAAATTATCTTAAAATAATGTGTTATTTATCTTGTATAATAAGAGATAACAAGATATCATATTGTTATCACATATAACATATAACAACTGTTATCTTGAGATTACAAGATAATTAACTAATTATCTCAAGATTTCTAGCAACAGCTCATGGCCTCTCCAGACCTCCATGAACAAGCAACAGACCTTCTTTTATTCACCTCAAAATGCAACAATGATTCAAGCGTTTATTAAGGTTGTATAAAACTAGTCCGTTTACATTTTTAGGTTGAACCAGCGAACCATTTTAACACTGTACATAAATAATATTGATTTTGCCTTTGATTTGCCATTTGAGAAATGGACCATAATTGAACCACAATGCCTTAAAAAAGAAAATTACTTTGTACAGTAGATGTCTTCAGGATGTAATGGCAAAAAAGTCTGAATCTTTTTATGCTTATGAATGCATGATTGTTATTCATATATATCAGTACAAGTCAAAATACACCGTGTGTTTAGATGTGAAGTGGATGTATGCATTGGAAGTATGTAAGTGGACGTTTTGTTGGCATTTGAAATGATTTGATAGTCAGTGTGCCAACAATACGCCGTCTAAAATGAGGTACTTATTCACTCTTTTATAAAGATTCTTTTTGAGCCCCATTACACTATCCACAATGCATTTAAGCATAAATTAGTCAAATTTGGAATGTATTACTTATTACTAATAGAGAAAGGTGCATTTTGTAGCCCTCCTGTCCCAACAGTGTTCTTCTTCTACAACAAGAGTTACACTGAGAGCACGGAGTGCAGTCATGTGCACTGTAGCAGTGCTGTGAAAGGCTGCAGTCAGTGATGCAGACTGTCTTGCCGTCATTCGTTTTGCCTGCTAATGCACACCTGCATGAGTTTTATTCCTGTCATCTTGAGTGTTTCAGACCTCTTTGAGATCTTTCCCTCAGATTTGTAAATAATGTAGAAAACATTCATTGAGCAAACATAACACTTCAAGGCAGTTTTCTAATGTTCATTAATATTATAATAATACTATTATTTATGTATTTTTATGATTATCCATCCATCTTCTAAGCCGCTTATCCTTCTGGGTTGCGGGGGTGTTGGAGCATATCTCAGCGTTCACTGGGCGGAAGGCAGGAAACACCCATTGCAGGGCTATTATTAGTATTAGTATTACTATTACTATTATTAGCCATTAAGTTGGTTCTGACTCCTCGCGACCATATGAATAGTGTTTGTCCACAATATCCCATCATCTGTTTGGGTCTTTAGGACTCTAAATGGCTGGTTCATGATGCCTCTGGTTGTATTCATCCATGTATCCATTGTAGCTGTTCGTTCTCTTCCTCTTTTACCTTCAGCTCTTCCAAGCTAAATGGTCTTTTCCACAGAATTGGTTATGAGAAGAAAACATAGGCTTCAGTTTGGTTATCTGGGCGAGAACTGAGGCTTCATTCAGTTCAGAATCCATTTTCTTGTCACCCAAGAAACCCTCAAAAGTTTTCAACAAAGTCAAAGTTCAAAGCATGAGTATTTTTCCTGTCCGGTTTTGCTTATTTATTGTTCAGCTTTCACAGCCACAAAGAACCCTGAAAAGAACCACAGCCTGGACAATTATGGCCTTTGTGTAGATAAATCTTTGCATTTGAAGATCTTTTCAAGCTCCTTCATCCTTGTACTGTTGTTAATAACTGATTTGAGAAGGCAAGAGCTGTCCAGCGTTTCCACCATTACACCATCTTCTCTATCAGTGGTAAACATAGTGGCCTTTTCTGTCATCATAACCTCTTCATTGGAAGTCTTGAAAGTCTTCTTCATTTTAAGCTTTAACCTTCCTTTTAAGGGCCTTCAGGTGTACTAGATTTCCCACTGATTGTTGAATCATCTGCATATCAAAGGTTATTTATATTTCTTCCACTAAACCCTGATCTTCCTCCACTCCTGCTTCTCTTATAATATGTTGCATGTAGATTCAACATTTGTGGTGCTAGCTTTTTACTCCTTTGTCAACATGGAACCAGTCAGTTTGTCTATTTTTTGTCCTGGCTTTGGCAATCATCTCAGAGACTGTCCTATTTCATCTTCTTCAACCCTCAAATAAAAAAGAGCATTACTTCATTAACAGGTACTCGTGCTGCTGTGTAGACGACCCTGCCAGTCTGCAGTGACAGCAGAGGAGGGTAAAGTTCAGCGACCCCACTGCTGGGCTTAAGTTGCATTTAGGGCATCATATGCTTTCAAAAAGGAGAAGGGTCAATTAGTTATAATTGCCCACCCCTAAGTCTTCAGTGATATGAAGCTGAAGTCAGATATTTGCCAGCTTTTTGTTCATATTTTAGCTGGCTAGCTACCAAGACGTTGGCATACTACTAGCAAGTTATGAAGACAAGGACCATAATACAAATAAAACGACAATAAACTACGACAACACAATGGTTATTGTAATTTTTAAATGGAGAAAACTCACATTTGTGTATTTCTTTGGTCACTTGCGCAGCCATCTTGCCTGTTTTTCTTTTTCTTTTCTCATAACTCTCCATTTAGAGTGCACCTCTGAAAAGCCATGCAGCCCTAAGACTGTCCTACCCCTCTATCGCAGCAAAAATCGGGACACCTTATCCCTAGATGTGAATGCACAAAATGAAGGGTTTAGGGCCAAGTGGTAGGGGCAAGGAGTGCAATGGGATTGGGCCCATGTCCCACACCTTTACATTTTACTAAGCAGGCTGGATTTATGGATAACAAAATAAAACTTCATAATAAGGCACCCTGGCAGAAATCAGAGAAGTCTTTATTGGACAGTTACCTCAAACTGCTGTAGAGGTTAAATCTTTAAATCCTGGTTGATTTCATCAAGAATTTGATCTCAAGTCACTATGTCTGGTTTGGACATAAAGTCTACTTCATCTGTAAAGTTTTATGGTTCATGGTGTACACTTAGCACAAAGGCTTCTATACAGTCCAAAAAGCTTCCATAACTATAGTAGTAGTTAAAAAACAATAACAGAGGAAACTATGTAAGTGTTGGGAATTCGGAGACCTCTCTGGTTGAAATGTGAAATTGTATGCAATAGGCACAAAAACATTTTGTAATATCAGTTGTTCTTTGTACCTTCAATCTGAATAGATGAATCTGAAGATTGCGAGAGTGTTAAAAAAAGGCAATCAGAGTGCATTCAGGGGTCAGAAGCGGCCTAAAAACTCCCAACCCGACACCTTTGACCTTTAAAGAATTATTTCAGGCTTCACTGAGTGATTCACAACAGCACACACATCTTGTTTTGCTCTTGACTCAGTAGTGATATTTCTTTCAATTTTAATAAAAAATCTTACATTGTGCAGATTTAAATGACCTTTTACAGCAGGTTTTTATCATAGAGAACAAATATTTAACCATGCAAAGAACCATTTAAACACTCCAACAGTTATTTCAGTGTTTGTAGCTCAATATATAACCATTGCCTTTATTAAAGAACTTGAAGAACAATTTTAAGAGTTCTTAAGTCAAATTTTACATGGTTGTCATGTAAATTGTCAATGTGTTTTAAATCAACTTGGATAATTAAACAGTGAAAGCAATCAGAATAGGAAGAGTGCTGAATTGTGTTTCACATTCCAGGACTGGAGTCTGGAGATCTCCACAACTCTGACTGGTGCTTTTTCATACCTAGAACTAGGCCTGTCACATACACTATATGTCCAAGAGTTTGTAGACACCTGCTCCTCCAGCGTTTCTTCTGAGAGTTGGTCCCACGTGCTGCAGTAATATCTCCTCATCTTCTGGGAAGGCTTTACACTAGATGTGAGCTACTGACATGCAACACTCTATAGTTCATTAAGATTAAAATTAAGATTAAGAGACCCAAGGTGGGACAATTTCACTTCTAACCCAGCCATGCAGTGAGACACCACACACACACACTAGGGGGCAGTGAGCACACTTGCCTGAGGTGGTGGGCAGCCCTATGTGGTTAGGTGTCTTGCTCAAGGGCGCCTCAGTCATGTACTGTCAGCACAGGGGATCGAACCGGCAAACTTTTGGTTGCCAGGCTGGTTCCCTAACCTCCAGCCCACGACTGCCACCAAGCAATGGGACAAGCAGGGAGTAGCAGCAGGCAGACAAGGACATATTTCTGTCCGGAATTGAAAGAAACTGCCACACCACAGAAACTTCAATACCTTTTATTGCATTAGCAAGGTAACAATTTTCATATGTGAATTGAGAAGATGAATGGCAGTGAAATAACTGTAAACAACAAAATAGCCCCCAGGGACGGATCATGGTGTAGGAACGTCAGTCACTTAAGAGACACCCCAAACTCTAATAATAGCACTAAATCAATAATACCTGAAAAGTGATTTTGAAAAATAGCTCTCATTTTTGTTTATGTGCATTATCAGCATGGCAAATGTTCATCTTTAATAGTTATTACTATTAATGAGAAAAGTGCAATATTCTATTGTGTCTATATTGTAAGAGTTTTTGCTTTTTGTGTAAGATTTGGTACCTAAAGATGAATTTAGTCCAGATTTCTTCTCTTTTTGCTTTAGGCCAAATTTAGCTGTAATGTAGAAACAGAACTATCCCTAAATATTATGTTTATATTTGTTATTGATTGTCGCAACACTTGAGCCCTCTTGGGCCTTGCAGTCAGAGGCCCCTGAGCACTGACCGCTCTGGCCAGGTCAATGAGACAACCCGAATGAAAAAGCTACTTAAGGACAGTGAGGAAGTACATAAGAAGGTGGGCAGTGAGAAATATTGACCTTAACTGATATTAGTTTGTAGCGTATTGACTGAATATGTCACATTTAGGAATAAAGGCTTTTAGCCTTATTAGCCATGTGAGACAGTGGTCAGATGTCCTTACGCTTCATTTCCTAGCCAATGTGCATAAGTAAAATGCTGGCCACTCATTCCAGAAGAAGAAAACTGTCAGAGTATTTTTTAAGGGCTATAGGAAAGACTTCACAGGTATAGGTATTCAGCCAGGTATGAGGTCAGGATATAAAAACAAGAGCTATACAGCACATCATGCAAAATTGGCCATGGCACTTAATCCTATATGTATGTTGAGTGCCAAGATCAAACTTTTAAGCTCACATAAAATGGCTTTACGTTCTGAGAAATAAAAATGAGCAGCCGAAAGATTTAAGAACACAAACGGATATTGAGAGAAAAACAGGAAGCGAAAACTTTAGGCACAAGCCATTCAGACCAAGTTGTTTATGAATGCGCCAGTAACTCCAGAGGAGAGATCCTGAAACAAAAATCAGAAAAAACAGCAAAACCTGGTGCAGGCAGTGTAGAATCTTTCCCTTTCTTTGGAGTGGTGGTGATCGAAACCAACTAAATGTATTCCAGTTGATGAAAATCACAGTTTTATATGTCCTATACCTTTCACTGTATGTACATTATATGTCTAAAAGTATGTGGACACCTAACCATCACACCTATATGAACTTCTGGGACATCCCATTCTCAAACAAGGGAATCAATATGGAGTTGCCTCTCTTTGCATCTACCTCACCCTCCACTCTCTTGTGAAGGATTTTGGAGTGTGTCTGTAGAAATTTGTGCCCATTTAGTAAAAAGAGTATTTGTGAGGTCAGTCACTGATGTTTAATAAGAACACCTTCCTCACTATAGATGTTACAGTTTATCCCAAAGGTGTTCAGTGGGTTGAGATCAGAGCTCTGTGCAGGCCACTGGAGTTCCTCCACACCACACGTCAAACCATGCCTTTATGAACGCTTTGTGAATAGGGGCACAGGCATGAACAGGAAAGGGTCTTCCCCAAACTGCTGCCACAGAGTTTGAATTATATGATTGTCTAAAATGTCTTCATATCATTCTATTATAAATGCATTCATATTATTCTACATGGAACTAAAGGGGCCCAAACCCTGAAAAACAGCACCAGCTCATTATCCCTCCTCCACCAAACTTTGGTGTTGGCACTATGCATTCTGTTAAGCAGCGTTCTTCTGGCATTCACCAAACCCAGATTTGTCTTACAGACTTCCAGATAGTGGTAGCGTCATTTACACCACTCCAGCCAACATTACGCATAGTGACCTTAGGCTTGTGTACAGCCACTCACCCGTGGAATCCCATTTCATAAAGCATCCAATACATACACTTTTAAACAAGATGGTTCTTTAAGGGTTCTTCAGTAAAGAAATGCTTCTATATGCAGCCATGAACACTCAAAGAACCATTTGCATGATGACATTATTTGCTTAATGAATGGGTTCTCCAGATTGATGCAGAAAGTTCCATAGATGGGTCTATATAGAACCTTTTTGAAAAAGGTTCTATATAGCACCAAAAAGGTTCTTCTATAGTTATGAGGTCAAGCTTGTGACATTTTGAAAAATACTTTTAAAAATAATGAATTAATTTTTTTTTTTTTAAATTCAAACTGAATCCCTTTCAAGAAGGTTCTACATGTAACTGTCTATAGAAACTTTGCTATGCAGGGCTCTGGGCAGCAATGAGTGAATGACCCAAGCAGGCATCCGTTCATCCAGTCTTTACATATGAGGAGCAGTCAAACATGGGGACAACTGCTGGGGTAAAACCTCCAGAGTGTAGTGATACTCTAAATATCTACTAGCCTTACAGGCTATTCACAGTACAGTAAGTATAAAAGCTGTTTATGTACCTGTGGTGTTTTAGGCAGATATCAATATTGAATGAACTGCTCACTGTTTGCATCTTCTCTTTGGTCATGGGAAATCATGCAGTCGATGAAGATTTGTCATTATTTTGCTCAGCAAAATTAACACTGGCTGCAGGTCAGCTGCAGGGGGGCCAGGTGGTCTGGACCCTGCAGTTAAAGTGGGCTGAGTGGGCAGCCTCTCCAAGTGCAGGGGGAGCACAGCTGCTTGGCCTACTGCACTTCACAAGAGCAGAGGATTAAAAAGAGAGAGAGAAAGAGAGAGAGAGAGAGAGAGAGAGGGAGAGATGGATTAAGGGGTGAGGTAGGACAAAAGGAAGATAAGAACAGAAAAAAGAAATGAGGAGAGAAAGATGTAGCTTAAACCAACGTTAGATTTAGACTGGAATGCACTCAAGATCCAGGAGGATTTGCTCGGAGAAGCTGAAAAACGCACTGAACAGAATAAGATCACAGAAATACAATTTGTTACTAGTTTATTGGTTTATTTAGATCCCATTAGCTGTGAACAAAGCAACAACTACTCTTCCTGAGGTCCACATGTGAACATAAAACCACTGGGCCTCATTCTCCAATGCATTCCTATGTTTTTCTTAAATGTGTTCTTGAGAAGGGTCCTAAGAGAAAGTCTATGTCAGACTCATTACGTGTTCTTAAACCACAAAACTGTTCTCACCTCTGTGCTCTTGAGTGTGTAGATTGTGTTCTCACCTAAGAACAAATCCCAAAGAATAAAACGCTGGCGAACGTCAGAATCTTCCTGAAAACTGGTGGGTTTTAAAAAGAAACCTCTTCTTAAAAATGATTGGTGAATGAGGCCCAGTAACATTTTACACTCAGTCTTGATTACATACAGAATATCAGGATTTTACAGCTTATAGTTTGGTGTCCTGTATTAAAACAAAGGGGTCTCTACAACATAAATAAAGCATAGTTTGGCTTTTCGAAGTAAGTTGCACAAGATAAAATGCAAAACAAAATAAGCAATAATCTAAAAAGAGGTGCAATTTCTTTAATCAGTGTTAGAGTCTGTGGAGATTCAGAAAACTGGTCGCTGGTATATTTGAACCCTAAACCTCCTATCAGTAGTAAACTAACTGCATGTTTGTATGATCTCCCTGCATCTTATCACACTTTGGCCTGAATATGAAACAATCTTCACGTAACCCAGTAAAGGGGAATTCCACCAATGTTTCAAAATTTCTTCCTAATTCAGTTATTGAGATGTACACTTATAGATGTCATTTAGATCTATCCTTTCAAAACAATCCTAAAACAATATCTCAGGCATCAGGCCGTGTACTCATAACCATTTCATGCAATAGCTTTCTGTAAGCGAGCTTTTAGAGGTGGACATCTGCTTCCTATCACCACCACTGTGGGTTTCTCCACACCGCTCTAAATGATTTCGCTTATGTCTCTACTTTCTAAGTATGCAGAAACATTGAAAGTTATTGGACTGATTTGCCCTTTATTGTTTCTCTGAAATTTAAAACGTCCATTGGTCCATGTCTTATGAGCTGTGTAGAAACGTGATCGAAAAACAGGGCTAACAATTTTTTTCTGGTATAATTTAACATTCTTTTTTTTTTCAAAAACAAAAGAAAATGTCAATAAAAATATAAAACGTCCACATGTGAAGAAAACTGTGATTCTGCGGGGGTTTATATAAATATAGCTTCACAACATTTCAATCAGAATCAACAAATGTAATTGATGAATGATTTCATTCGAACATGTGTTGTCAAACACAGTATAAGTCCTCAGGCTGGCTTATTTGATCTCATTTACACAGTCTTTATCCAGCGCTAAAGGTATGTGGTACATTTCTGTGCGATCTTTATCACCACAGACTGTGCATTTTAATTCCTTACATTCTGTATGAATTCCTATCAAATAAAATAAATATGTATGTGTAGTAGCAACAGTAGCTTCTTTATTAGTAATCTAGACTTTATTGTCAGACTCTTGCACGTAGCAATACATACATTTGGTTTATCCTTTCCAGTGGAAATTTCAGCTTCACTGGCCTGTTTTTTTGTCCATTTATAAAGGCTACATTAATGATTCATTCAGAAAATAGAGTGCATAGTGTTCTATAAAGATACTTTAAGTGCACGAGAACTGCCTACAAAATTCAGATAGCTAATAAGCCCAAAACCCAATCATATTGCCACAGAGTCAACCTGTGTACACTGGTCGTTCTTGTACCTGCTCATATGAGGATTATTTAAGATCATTTCAAAAACATTCTTACAGTCCAACATTTTTCAATCAAACTCGAATGACTTTTGGTGATGTCACAGAGTACCAGGAGGCAGGGAAAACAATATTATCTGATATTAATATATTAACATGTTTCAGCTCCCCCTCCCACCACCCCCACCTATCCTAGAGAGAAAAAAAAAGAAACGCTCACCTGGAAGAAAATTGCATTTTTGGTTTCCAATTCATGCTGAGATTTAATATCACAGCAAGATAGCGAGCGATACAGCTAAATTATCAATAAAGAGCCAACAGGCTCATAGAGTTACTCCTGGAAACAAACCTCCTTAGAGGAGAGGTGTTTTTGCCACATTGTCACTCACTGATAGACATTTCTCTAGCATGGATGTAAAAGTTTATCAGGAGACCCTCCACCTCGTTTGAATGGGATTCAGACCCAAAACTAAGCCTTCAGATTTAGTAGTACCATGCATGCACATTCAGCCACATGCCACACCGCTGAACACCATCTCCTCCCTCAAAAATACATTTTGTTGATTTTATTGAAGTGAGAATAAGTTAACACATCCTCTCCAGAGAAGTCTTATTTAAGAATAATGATGAGAAGAATATTATTTTCTTTTCATATTGAAGTTTGATATTTTAAACGATGTGCCTTATCTTTCGGCGATATTTTATGCTAGAGTTGTTGTTTAACTGTACTTTCTTGTCTGTGATATTTCTTTTCGTTTAGAAATATTAACCTAACACCTAAAAACACCCTGGAAACATGGAGCTTGACTGGGGTGCCCAAACTTTCACACACAAATATATATGCGTGTGTGTGTGTGTGTGTGTGTGTGTGTGTATACATACATATAAATCTATCTATCTATCTATCTATCTATCTATCTATCTATCTATCTATCTATCTATCTATATATATATATATATATATATATATATATGTGTGTGTATACATACATATATGTGTGTGTGTGTGTGTGTGTGTGTGTGTGTGTGTGTGTGTGTGTGTGTGTGTCAGATATAGGTAGATACATATGGAAATGTTCACATTTTTTGTTACATTTAATACATGGAAAATACGTTTTCTTTGAATATGTTTTTTTTGGGTGGGGGGCTTACAATTTTTCAGCTTTAACTCCGTTCTAGATTGTTCTAGATTGCTCTAGATTGCTCTAGATTGCTCTAGAGTGGCTCGTGCGGATTTCTCTAATTCTGGTAGAATTTCACCATTTAATCATTTGAATTGTTCGAATAGAAATCCAACAAATCCGCGTAGTTACGCTTAAAAAAATGGTTTTGTTTTGCACGCGCGCCAAAGGCTTTTCCAGTGGCGATCAAGAACAAACGCTGAAAATGTTTCTAGAGTGATTTCGTTTGTTTTTCACAGTAAACCACAGCTAACATGCCTGTATTGCAGCCCACCGCAGCGATAACGCACCGATCAACACGCGCAATGTCTAACGACCCAAACGCAGTGACGCTCCAAGGCGTCTTTTTTGGACTCGTTCGTTTTCAGCACCAGAGTTTTTTTCCTCTGAATCAAATTCAGGCTTTTGTCATCAGATCAGGTGTAAACAATGCTGTGCACACTCATGGCAAGAGCTCCTACTCACCTCCCACCATGGACCAGTAGGACTGGGAGGACGGGGTGGTGGAGGTGGTGGCTGGGGGGGGGGGGGGGGGGGGTATGGGGGGGGGGGTGTTAGGGGGATTGTTTTGGACGAAAAACAAAAAAAGCTTCTCCGGGAAAACAACAGCCAAAAATTCCTCCCGTCCTCCTCCCTTATGAGGGTCTTCATGCCTGGAATAGATTTTTACGCGCACTGCTGATGTTTAAAGGAGTTCAACAACAGCTTCTTAAGCAGGCCCGACCTTCGTTTAGGTCCAATATAACACTTGTGCGCTAAAAAAGAGGAGCCTCATTAGTTCTGTAACTCAAGGTCATTAGACTCCGCCAATCTCCGCAGCTGGAGGCCAGACCTTATTAAAGCCGAAGAGAGGAGCTAATTCTGCCTCGATTTTAGGAGATCTGAGCTCTGAGAACAGTGGAGGATTAAAGCCGCGTCAGTGTTGCTAATGTTCCGCCTCTCTGCGCTTTTCATAGCGCGGTATTAAAATCAGGACCTCGGGGTTCAGAGCCTTCGCTTCCACTGGGATGAAGTGTTTCTGCGCAGAGAGACTGGTTTCCCCGCTTTGTTTGGTCCTAAATGCTGCATTTGCGCGTGGTGGCTCAGGGGGGATGTGGGAAAAAAAAACAATAATAACTCTTTTCCAGCGGGAATTTTCTCCATTAAATTCGAAGCGCCGTCAAAAATGAGGTGTAATGAAACTCCTGCGGCTTAGTTTGTTAGACAAACTGCGGAAAAACGTGAACAATGGTTCATGCAGGGCAGTTTAACCACAGAGTGGTTCTTAAAAAGTTCTTCAGGAAAATT
>NC_051214.1:45026458-45176458 GCF_015220715.1 Pygocentrus nattereri
TAATGCGCACTGTGATACATACAGGTGCACTTTTTAAGACCTCAGACTTCAGAAAGAATGTCAGGAAAATTCAGCGCTGTAAAAACTGCCGTTTGATGAGGAGTTCTGGTCAAATTGGACGGAAAATTTGAGCGCAAATTTAGACACGTATGTTTTTAATTGTGGAGCTTATTTTTATGTTGTTTTTAGATGATGGGAAACACTGTTGGCCTACTTTCTTATTATTACTATTATTATTATTATTATAGCGCATATTCTGATAAATTGTAAAGAAAACGCGTCTTTTTTGAAATACGGACACATTTTAAGGGGAAAGGGGTTAACACGGAGTCTGATTTTAATAAATGTTTGTTTGTTTTTGTTTGTTTGTTTTTGATTGCATAATTTGTACCAACATAATTATAAAACATAAGTAAATAATATCCAAGCCAAAAAATTATATTAACTTGCGCAATAATAATAGTAGCTTGGGACATTATTATTATTATTAATAATATTTTTTTATTTAGATAGATAGATAGATAGATAGATAGATAGAGAGATAGATAGATAGATAGATAGATAGATAGATAGATAGATAGATAGATAGATAGATAGATAATAAACCTTATTTTAAAATAAATAAATAAAGGGGTGGGGGGTCTTCGAGGGTTCTAGAGTAAATGCAACAGTTCTATATAGAACCATGACAACTCACAGAAGCATGTGCATTTTAATTCGCTCTTCTCTATAATGAAGAGACTAGACAGAATTCTTTAAAGAACAGTTCTTTATATATATATATATATATATATATATATATATCTAGCACCGAAAGGGTTCTACTGTTCCGTTTCTGATACTGAACAGAACCCTGTTTTGCCGAGTACAGGTTTGTGTTCAGCTCATCCTCCTGCGCTCTCTCGCTCCAGTTTCCAGGTTCATGGGCTCCTCGGCAGGGATGGCCGTGGGCGCTCTGGCGGGGATGGACACCAAGACCGTGGTCAGTCTGCACGGGGCTCCGCGACGGAAACGGCGCGTGCTCTTCTCCCAGGCGCAGGTGTATGAGCTCGAGCGCAGGTTCAAGCAGCAGCGCTACCTGTCGGCACCCGAGCGCGAGCACCTGGCCAGCATGATCCACCTGACGCCCAACCAGGTGAAGATCTGGTTCCAGAATCACAGATACAAGATGAAGCGGCAGGCGAAAGACAAAGCAGCGCAGCAGCATCAGCAGCAGGACGGCGGCTCCCATTGCGCCCAGCAGCAGCAACAGCAGCAGCAGCAGCACTCGCCCAGAAGGGTGGCAGTGCCTGTGCTGGTCAAGGATGGAAAGCCGTGCCAGAATGGCACCAACGCGCCCACCATAACCCACCAGGGACAAAACATGTCCGGGGGAGTGATGGGGGCGGTAGGGGGGCAGCAACAGCCCCCGGCGGTGGACACTTTAGGGTCTGCTGACGACCTGGAGGAGATGACCACCCCCAGCCCGCCTGCCCTCCACATGACCGGACTGCCGCAGACGGACGCCGCGCTGGCCGAGTACACGGCCAACATGGTCAGCTCCAACCTGCTCTACGGCAGGACGTGGTAGGGATGCTTTCAGGGACGCTTTCGGGGACATTCAGGAGTTTTCGTTTCCTTTTTTTGTTGTTGTCTTTGGCGATGAACAGAATTCCGTTGCGCCTCAAAAGACTCAGAGAAAAAAAAAAAGAAACTTGTTTAAAAAAATAAAAAAGCCGAATGAAAGAAGCGCTGCCGTGTAAATGCGTGGATTCTATTGGGTTTCGATCTGATCATCAAATTGTGACTGATTTTTATGAAAATAAAGAGACTTTTTGGGGTGGAGTCCCGGACAGAGCCGTTTACTCACCGCCCCGTTTCGCCTCCTAAAAGCTCTGAAGTAAGAGGACTTAGATTTAACAGAAGATGGAAATGTAGGCTGCATATCTAACACTGGACACGTTGCTCGGGCTTACGAAGTGATTCAAGTCTTTTTTTTGTAAGTTAAAAATTGGATGCTGCACAGCTTGACGATTCAGTTTAACAATAAAAACACCAGACGTGGAAAACCTGCGGCTTTTTCACACAAACGGGTTTTACTGAAGATGCTCATTTCTCTCATGTGAACAGAAATATAGACCGCTGCAGTATTTTAATAATGAACTGCATTAAGTTGATCAGAGATTAGACAGATCAATAATTGATGGGGAAAAAAAAACAAAAAAAAAACCTACAGGCCAAATTTAAATTCCTTTCCTCTCATTTTTAAGTTCATGGGTTTTTATTTGAGGTTCTCTCAGGCCACTTTCGTCCCCTCCTGCAATAAAGTAAATTAGCACCAAACTACCCCAGCTTTGTTGATGGGGGTAGTCTGGTTTAACAGCATCTGAGCCAAGTTCAGAGAAAGAGTTTTAAAATCTTAAATACAAGTCTGAGTTTTTGAATCCGGTTTCTTTTCCACAACCTCGTTTTATTTCCCCTCACCAGCTTTTCAACGCACCCAAACACACAAATGTACTAGTTACAGAAATTTTTGTCTGAAATTTTTAGTAAACACATTTGAACTGAACTGCTGCACCACGTTTGCTTCTTTCTACCTCGGCTTTTGTGCTCCAGTTATATTTCAAATATGAGCTGAACCTGCACATGAAGAACCTTCACACAGAGCCCCCTAAACCAAAGTTTTGGCCACCACATTAACAGATTACGATTGCTGGTGCAACATACTGAACTGTATAAAATGTTCCTACATCTGTTAGCAAACCTAAAAAAAGGCAAATTTACAAGGCAAAAACGTGCTCAGTTAATAAACCTGTAAAATCCACAGAAATGAAAGGATTTCCCCTCTTCTGAATTTAAATGGACACCACTGTTCTCTGAACTAATGAATCCACTCATTTAACCAGTAAAGCCTTTTAAATCACAGATCTACATTTATAATTGTCCATTAGGATGAGCTTATGAATATTCAACCCAACATGAACCTGAAGTAAATGCCTGTGAGGATGATTTATATCACAATATGAACTTTGCTCCCCCCCACCACACCCCACTGATTAAACGAGACCCTCCACAGGAGCTGCAGAGAAGCAACTCGGGTCAGGGTGGAAATCTAAAAGCAAAGTTCGGAAATATTCATCTTCCCCAATGTGTACATTCAAAAACCACACAAGATGGTCTTTGTCTCACTTGTATTTCCCAAGATTTACAGGCCTTCTTGCTTTAAAAAATAAAAAAAAGACCACATACGATGTACGTATTAATGTGATTTCCATTAGTAAAACAATTACTTTTGTACTTTTACAAATGAAGAAAGCAAAAAACCAACAACAACAACAACAACAACAACAATAACAACAACATCCCTGCTACAGGCTAAGAGCTCCAGTTGTAGCGTCTTGTCGGAGGAGGCAGGGCATAACCTCTCCCAGAGTTGTAACCCTAGAACAAAACACAAAGCAAGATGAGAACTAAAGATCAGACAGGACAACAAATAAAAGGAAGAACTAAAAAGTATTTGCAAATGACACGACTTTCTACATGTGCTTAAATTCACTATGGATGAAATTGTAAATACAGATAAACAGAAATGTACATTTGCACAACAACTAAAGCAGCCAGTGAAGGATTTGAGCAGGCGGCGTAATCACCTCCTGTGGTCTGCGGTCGTCTCTGCGAGGAGGCTGCTGGTGGTAGCTGCCTTGTCCTCCATGACCTCTCTGTACGTTATGCTGGTAGGCAGTGCCTTGCGCCTGCATTGCCCGGTCCCAACCATGGCCACCATGACCACCACGCTGAGGCCTGAAGAAAGGAGGCAAAAGCTCAAACATCTGAAGAGCAGATCACATAATGGATGCACACACAACCAAGAGTTCAACAACTGAAGACATTACACATTTATTTCAAACTATTTTTCTATTCAGTCGCAATTAATGTTGACACACTGGCATATAGTTTTGTGCCAAAGTCTTAGGAAGCCATAAAAACTGTTTAAAATAATTTCTCTCAGAAGTGAGCAGTTTTCCCAGTTAAAAAAAAAAATCTTAACATCACATCAAATACAAATATTGTAATAATGTAAATAAGATAAATCACACTGCACTTAATATACTGGATATAACCTGGTTTAGCCATATCCAACCATATGATCATATTACTGCAACAGTACTGATGGAAAACAAAACCTTTTATCTCCAGAAAGATGGCTTTACTGGAGAAAGAATCACACTATAACATTGTAACGGTAGTTCATGGAATGGACCACTTGTCTCACCAAGAAAATCTAAAATAAATAAATAAATAAATAAATAAATAAATAAATAAATAAATAAATAAATAAATAAATAAACACATATATATATATACACATACACACACACACACACATATATATATATACATACATACATACATACATACATACATATATGTGTGTGTACATATACACATATACATAAAAAATGCAATTTCTAACACATTCATGAATTGGCATCTGCAGATATGCACATGAAAATATCACATCAGAAAATCTTATTGTTTATTTGTATTTATTTTATACTAAAGATAGTGTTCAACAAACTATCCATATAATCAGCGTTGCATATTTTCTCAGATGGCTTTAGACTTTCACACAGTACTGTATTTTCAGTTTGTAAGTCAAACTGCACAATCCCCCAGCCCTGTTTTTTTTTTTTTTTTAATTTTAAAGTGCATTTATACTTCGCTTTTTAAAGTAAATACAGTGAGGCCGAGGCATATAAAGGAACAAAGGAGATGCAAATCCTAACATGGGATCCAAAATGAGTGCAAACAATCAGCAGTGCTCAGGTGCTCTATGGCTGGGACTGTGTCCCCCTCCAACTCGTCCACTTACTAAGCCTGATCAGGGAGGAGACCCTCAGCAGGCCAGTTTTAAAGCGACAGCGGGGACCCCAGCAGCATTACTAACAATTGGTGGATAATGTTGAGAATTAAAAGAATTAAATGCAACATCCCAATATTTTTAAATGACCAATGTCAAAATGTTAAAAAGGAACATTAACATAATCATTGCAGCACTCGACTAGTTTTGGTTTTCTACCAATGCGCATTCACAACGGCTGGACCCATCCTGCTCAGCACAAACTGAAGGTGGTGACGACACTGCTTTGTATAGTCAATGTGGACCCCGCTTCACACAACCCGCGCATGGGAGTAGAAGTTGGGAGCAATGCTTTTTTTCTCCGCCCTTCTAATTTACATTTAGAAGGTGCAAATTATTTCAGAATGTTATTGCCACTGCAATAAAAGCAAAATGAGAGAAGCAACTGATAACACTAATTATTAATAAACTGCTGTGACCGACAGACAATAGTCCGTTACTAGATTAGGTTTGGAATGAAACATACTGCTTTAAAATGTTATCTACTTGCCTTAATTCACCTGCATTTGTGCCAAATTAACAGCAAACATTTAAGCCGTTTCTCAATTATGCTCAATATTTGCTGATTTTAACATTAAAGACTGATAACAGCACCTGACAGTGAGGTACTTTCATAACATGAAAGGTACAGAGTTACAGAGGTGGCAAGACTCACATGAAGCTGGACGTCCAAGTGAAAATAGAACTTGAACTGCCCTTACATGGAATATTAGCAATAGCTAGACAGTAATATACCATCACGTGCAGAGGTTTGGGTGCCCCGGTCAAATGACATATTCTGTTGATTTGCTGAATGCAAAAAAAGTCAACCTCCTCTACAGAGAACATACATCTGCACATTTTAACATGCAATCACTGTTTGTTTCCTGAACAACACTGAAACAAACAAAAAAAAACAAACAACAAGGGGCAAAAGTTTTTGGACATTTTTCATAAATATTTTAAACTCTGCAAATAAATACAAGCTGAATTAAACATAGCAGAAAAAGCCATATTTAGGCGTGTTCCTGGTACAGAAAGAGCTTTTCATGTAGAAAATTAACAAGACCTGTTATTTCACTGGCTGCTTTTTAAGTAATGTAACATTTATAAGGAGTCTTGAGTAAAATTTAACAAGTTAACATAATACTGAACGTAAACCTTCCATGTACTGCTCCAAGCTAAACAGCTATTCCTATCTATTCAAATGTGCAAATAGAAAATTTTTTTAAAAAATCTAAACGTTATATTAAGTATGCCAACTACACAGTACTATGCAAAAATCCTAAGCAGTAGTATAAGTAGTTCTCTCACCAGTATGTGTACGCCAGCTTTTAAACAGATAAATAAATAAATAAATAAATAAATAAATAAATAAGTTGGCTTCCTCAAGGAGAGCTTAGGAAAAGCCAACACTGTTTATATTTGTATTAAAATTAAACGTTATCTGAAAAGAAAAAAAAAACAAAAAAACTAATTTCTCAGAGCTTAATACATTTTCTAGATTACTGTATATGTAGTACAGCACACATACAGACTAATGCTATTCCCTGATGTGCTCTCTTAAATCATTTCCTGGTAAGATCAAAACGGTCAATGCGCTGGTTTCTATGAATAACAAGGTCGCAACATGCGGCAACCCATAAAGTAGGGCTACCTACACTTGCTCTAATCTAGTATTGCTCAAAGAGAGAGACAGAGGGGGCAGAAAAGAGGAACACTAGCCATCCCTCATTACTCAAACATGTCACATTCTTCCCAATGCCCGCCTTAGCAAAAGGCTGTGGAATCCATAATCCCTCCTCCAGGTTTCTTATGCATTTCATTTGGGCCCGTCCTAAGTAGTTAAAGAAACTGTGCACAGTCGCCACTAATAACTACTGACCTAAGGTGACATGGGCCTACAATGGGCCTGGCAGGCCTAAAAAGTTGAACCAAAAAGAAGCTGATTAGTACTTGAAGAGGTCTGGAGCCAGAATCAATGGCCAGTCTCTGTGTGACCACACTGGCCCAGGCACGGAGGCGATATTGGTGCAACAGAATTAGTGCTGCCTCATTAAGTCCTGCAAACCTCTTCAGGGGAAAATTTGTTTAGCCTGTCCGAAACTAATTCCATTCTAAGCCCCCCCATGGAGCACGTACCCAGATGAAGGGAAGGTGGGGGTGGGGGGACCAAGCAGTTCCAGAGGGGGGAAAAAAAAAAGTTACTTATTCAAGAGACTGACTGTATGCTTCCACAATTCATACAGCACTCTTGCATATTTATGTATAGATATTGTACATCTGCAGGATAATAGGTAAAGACCTCAAAGAACAATGGCTGAAAAAGCACATTTGCAGATGTGCAAAGGAACTCGTAATGACCTTAAGTGATATTCATGTGATGTGACCGCATTGGTTGAATATGGTGAATATAGAGGGCACACAAAGCCGTAACCTTACCTTGGGTACTGCTGCTGATGAGAGGGGGGCGGCGCTCTTGGAAATCCATGTTGCCTAGAATCTATTGAGGAAAAATTGTTTGTTAGTAGAGAATCACAGCCTAACAATATATGAATAGCAAAAAATTTCATCTTTTTAAACTACATAACGTATAGGAGGTTCATTTTAGCTTTGACCAATAACCTATATATATATATATATATATATATATATATATATATATATATATATATATATATATATATATATATATATATATATATATACACACATACATACATACATACATACATACATACACACACACACACACACACACACACACACACAGGCATTACTTTACAATAATAAGACTACTTTAACCTTTGGAAACGACTTAATTACTTAATGGTTTTTAATTTGGTCATAAACACCATAAAGAAACATTTCACAAGCAGTTAGAACAAATAAAAAGTGCAGTGAACTATAAGATCTGATGAGTATGAATAAATCTGCTGTAGCTGACGTTTAATGCAGACTTGCAGAGAAGACCAAGATCAGTAACAGTTTAATATTATAGATTATAGCGTGGGCTCACTATTTGGCAAACAGTTCTGTGTTTTAAGCCTTCATTAATGATTTTATAAAAAGTTTGACAACCATTCACAAAGCCTGTAAAAGCAGGTACCCTTTTACGTATTAAAAATGAAAGCAAGGAAGTAGTTTCACTGATGCGATTAAAGTTAGTTTTAAATGATGGCAACAGTATTTGGAGGGGCGGCAGTGACAGCAGATAGAAGGGGGGGTGAAGAGAAAAAAAAAAAAAAAAAAAAAAAAAAAAAAAAAAAAAAGGTGCAGCATTTGCATTTCTTCCCCCTACAAAATGAACTAAGCATTCATCTGGCGGCATTGTGGCGGGCTCAAGTACTCTAGTTCCAGCGCTGCAAAACCCTTCACAAAGCCACACTTTCAAAAAAAAAAAAAAAAAAGTAACAAGCGGCTTCTTCCCAATCTACCGTTGCCAAGGCAATAACCAGCTGCACAGCTCAGACTTGTTTGTTTTATAGGGGCAGGCCTGGTCTGGTGAGTGTCTGAGACGGAGAGGTAAGAGAAACAGTATGTGCGCAAGTGTGTATAATATAATGTAATTTAATATACACACACAAACGCAATATATATGGGACGTAATGGTATGTGTATTCATCACAAACCATGACTGTTCAATGTACGCAGTCAGACGCACAATGTGATGTACCTAGATTGATGAACATAACACTAAACCAAATTTCACAAGCCAACCAGAATTCTATTAGCAAGTCGGCAGCAGTGTCCCACTGAGGAGCGCTCATCTGCAGCTAGCACCAAATGATTAGGTCTATCAAAAGGTATATAACTGCGGCAGCTTCACAGCTCCTGATCTCCAATTGGCTGTGAGGTGCATCATCAGTGAGCCAGAGTTGAGGAAGGTAGCTATAGAGGTGAAAAGAAAGAAAGAAAGAAAGAAAGAAAGAAAGAAATTGAGAGAGAGAGAGAGAGAGAGAGAGAGAGAGAGAGAGAGAGAGAGAGAGAGAGAGAGAGAGAGAGAGAGAGAGAGAGAGAGAGAGAGAAAGAAAGAAAGAAAGAAAGAAAGAAAGAAAGAAAGAAAGAAAGAAAGAAAGAAAGAAAGAAAGAAAGAAAGAAAGAAAGAGAGAGAGAGAGAGAGAGAGAGAGAGAGAGAGAGAGAGAGAGAGAGAGAGAAAGAAAGAAAGAAAGAAAGAAAGAAAGAAAGAAAGAAAGAGAGAGAGAAAGAAAGAAAGAAAGAAAGAAAGAAAAAGAAAAGATCACTGCACAAAGCACAGATTATCTAACATTAGTGATTTTCCTCACTGAGCACAAATGGCACTACAGGCTATATCAACTAAAGTCACCTCAGGGGGACTGGACTATACAACACTACATAAAAAAATTCTAGCCTGCATTACTATTCAAAATAAAGAAAAAACTAGCCCTAGTCATCCGTGGGAGAGGGGGGGCAAGAACTTTAGTCGAAGACAAAAATCTTTGATTTACAAACATTAGTTTCTGCTGTATTAAGAAAAGAAAAAGCATAAACATTTCCATGTTTGCCAGAATAGCAATTACGCACCTGCAGTTGTGCTTCTGTTTACTTAAATAGCACACTGAACCTAACTCTTCTCAAGAGGAATATACCAAACATCAGCTCCAATAAGACGTCACCAATTGAATCACACCAGTTTTCCGAGACTTGATTCACACAGTTCATTAGTGTATGGAACGGCTTAATCAAAACGTCTGTGTCTATATGCAGGCTTGCTTGCAGATGCTAGCTTGCCAGAGTCAACTGCATAGATGCTACCCAATTATCTCTTCATTCAACACCACACTTTTCGATATAATGACCAGAAGCTGGAAGAAAAAACAAAAGCGGACCACCCACTTCTACCCCAATTATCATCTGGTTTGTTAAAACTCTGCATACAAGGCAGCCTAAAAAGAGAATCACCACCAATTCATCCTGCTCTGTTCTAATAAAACCAAACTACTGTTAACAAACGCAGGAGCATAAAGGCGCTGGAGAGCAGGTGACAAAGTGCAAATAGGATTAAATCAACAATCCCCTGTAAACTGTCTTCATCAACTTAACACGGATAACAAAATGTGGATGGGGATGATGTAAACACTGCCTCACTCCTGCCGTTGCTTCTTAATAGACTGCCTAGACAATGGTTGAACAAGTCAGGCACGTTCAGTCAGCTGTAAGAAACAGACAGGTGAACTTTCATATGAACAAAATACTACTGATGCAATCGGGAGTGAGCGAGATAAAAAATAATCAATACTTGACATTTGCAATATTTCAACAGACTGCCACATTTAAAAGCTGCCATCAACAACTCTAGGCACAATGACTTCACTGATTCATAGACTGCACTACATCCTGTTAAACAGGACTATTTATGCCCTTTTCATACCAAAACATGCAGCTGTTCATAGTTGGTCAAGCAGAATAACATTATAACAATGATAATCTCTCTCTTACTGCAATTATATGAAATCACAATATGCCTTACATGACGGTAAAAGCTTATAAAAGATCGGTTTGTATAGTTCTGACCATAATCACAGAATACATGCATTAGATTGGCTGGACTACAGAAACTCTTCTAGAATATGTAAAGTAGAAGCTACCATCTCTTTTCTGCCATAGATATAGAAACCTCATATATTGGCTGACTAAGCTTTAAAAACAAGCCATCCTACAGATCTCTGGAGCAGGCCTCAGGCCTACATCAGGAGGTTTAAGCAGACTCAAAAAAAGAATGGCATAAAATAAACTGCATTTTCATTGTGTGTGTCATGCCCTGTGGTAATCGAAACTGTTCCAGATACACTCAGAATTATAAGGTTGGTTAGCAGTCAAAACAGGAATAATGCTACAAACAAGTTAAGACTGAAATGAAAGTGTACTATTAAACTTCAACGGCGTTATATACACCAACACCAGCGACCCAAACTGCTACTGCCAAAACCTAACTACCACATCTGATGAAGCTTTTGGGTTTCGAGTATTTTGGTGAGGTAGTCAGTCCTACAGCGTCAGTTTAGTGGGCAGTAGTGCTCCCGTCATATTTCAATTCCTTAATGATTTCACACTTCAGAGAATCTGGTGACGTTTGGAGGGAAAGTGTCCTGATGGCAAAACTGCTTTTGAACATTTTATGATATAACTACAGCAACTCATAAAAAGCAATTTGTATTTTTCTTGTAGAGAAAGCCAGTTTAGACCTGGAGTTTCTAATAAAAGGCATGACACAGACTACAGAATGATGCATAACTTGAGGGACACTTTTCTATTCATTCTATTGTCCCCTCATATATCCCAGCCAGCATTTTCCAATCTATAGTGCACACTAAAAAGTTCTGATTGGTTTGAGGACTTCTTTGCACGTAACAACCTTCTGCATTGTCAGCACTGCAAAGGTCAATATCATAACTATTTAACTATGTACTCTGTAACCTTAAATCACCAAGAACCTAAAATAGATCAATTCCATACTTGCAATACACAGACACACAGCATGGCCCGATGTCCAACTCAAAGCTTGTAATGTGCTACTTTACCACCAGCTGTTTCAATTAAAGCCAGCAAAAGCCTCCAGTGAGTCTGAAGCCCCTGCACTGAGCCGACTCCACAGGAGGTAGTGGCACAGTGAAAGGGGAAGTTAACTAGGGTTTCACCCCTCTCCACTACACCCCACACATACTCTACTCAATCACGCTCCATTAGAGCCAGCACAGAGTGCAAATGATGGCTTGCATAAATGTAATGGCCAATCTCCTGAGTGTTAATGCAGCAGAGCTCTGCTGACAGGCCAGGGGTCAAGGCTGGAGATGTGCACATGACTGAGCCACACTTAAAAAACACTGCTTTAATTATGGAGAGTTCTTGGAGGTGGGGGCAGGAAAATTATAGGGAATTTATATATCTAAAAAAAAAAAAAAAAAGGAGACATCCAAACAATAATAATAAAAAGAACACCTCAAATGCACACATCATAGTGCGCACATAATCAGGCAGAATAACTTACAAGGCAGAGACACTCCACAGGAGACATACAGCAAAACCTTCAAATATGAATTAAACTTAAGCAGGTGAGGACATCACTCCATATTCATTTAAAACGAGCCATTTAAATAAATAAATAATAAAAATCATCAGCCAGTTTCCATTCAGCCTATACACAGTGCTGAAATCCACAGTTCCCTTAAAGCAACTGAATTTCAATACCGTAAAAATGTAATTACAGCATGTTTAAAAGGGCAATAAATTAATGCACGAATGTAAAGAAACGACTCAAATGATTCAGATACACAAGGACACAACCCTCCAAAATTACTTTAACTTAAGGTAATAGAGAAAGAAAAATCATGAAATGATTGGAGGAATGGAGTGAGAAAACTACATGAACACTTGGTTTACAAATAAAGACAGCTAGAGCACAGATAATAAAAACACAGTAAACACTTAACATCACAATACACCTCATATGCAAATGTCTGCGTATCTAATGAGATTACATGTTGACTGTCTAAATAAGAATAAATCCTCTACGGTGGAAAAACAAATAAGGCAATTTTCTCCTTATTTTAAGGAACAATTTGATTGATTTAACTTGTTTTGGGGGGGTGTGGGGGGGGGGGGGTGCCACATTTTTGCTCAGATGTGGGCTTTGGGCTACTCCGCAACCCTTTCATTTCTTCCTTTCTTAGCTATACCTTGACGGCTTAACGGTTTTCTTTATTCTGTTTGAAGGTAAACTTGTTCACCTTACACACTTGGCAGAAGGCCTCACATTGTCCTCAAGCCCAGTCTGGTATGAAAGAGAATTCATTGTTGATTCCATGACTGCAAGCTGGCAAAGCAAGACGGCAAGCAGCCCCAAATCATATTTCCAGCATCATGCTATACAGTTAGTATGAGGTCCTGCTAATCAAATGCTGCCCTTTGATTTGGCCAAATATGGCTTCTGGTACTGCAGCCAAACAACTCTGACTCATCTGCCAATGCGACATTGTTCCTAGATATTCATCTGCAAACTTTAGTCTTGCCCTGATGTTCTTTTTAGACAGGAAATGCTTCACCACCCATGTAGATCAACTTTGTGCAGTCTTGTTCTACTGTAAATCCACAGTGGAAGAGATAATTCCAGACACACTGATGGAAATTAAGGTTTTGTTAAATTTACTGGGCCTGAACACGTTGGTAGTGGTTTCAAATCTTCTCTACTTGTACATGACCTTCCAGACATTTGAAGGACTGATTTCTAATATTTTGGAAACACTTCTCAAATCTAATTCCCAGACTCACATATCTACAATCTTCTTCATGAAGGCCTCAGAGAGCTTTTCGGTCATCTAGGGATGACAATACCCAAAACTTCAATGAGAAATCTTTGAGATTTTCAATAACACTGGTTTCTCTAAGACTATGTTTACACAGCAGGTAAAAGAGGCCCAAATCCATTTTTTGGTTTGGCTATTCACATATTTTAAATATGACATATATGCAACATTAATCTGAGCAGATTACGCTCCTAAACTGATCTGCATGTGCAAAAGAACAGTACTTCATGTGGCTCATCCAGAGGTAAACGATCATGACAGCCAGTGAAGACCAGTCGATCCTGGAGCTTTCAGCTTCGTCTTCCCCAGCACCACAGGAGAGATTATGAAGTTCCAATGGTTGACAGTTCAGGTTCATCACCCAGACGTGTTAAGAGTTCACAGTCAAAAGGGCACGTTATTCGACCATGGCCACTTCTTTGCTTTGTGTCCTTGGATTCTTAAAATTTTGCTTTCAGGCTGTTCTTTGACGATGCAGCCTCAGTCTCCTATGGCCATGTCTGACCGTTTTCAGTGCTTGTGATGAGTCTTCTAATTTTATAGTACAGAAACATCAGCCTAAATGTTTGAGTCTCAGCAGTGCAAAATTACAGTTATTATATACTTATTAAGTTGCGTGAATTCCAATCTGGCTGTTCAGACGAAGTCACATTGCCGCAGATTGAATACATATCGGATTTCAGTACCGCATATGAAAGCGTCTCAAATCGGAACTGAAAATGTCAGATTCAGGGCGGTTTTTGCTGTTCACACTGATACACAGATGGCACATCTGTCACACATATGGAGAAAAAGATCAGATTTGAGTCATTTTTACCTGCTGTGAACAAAGCCCAAGATATTCTACAAGTGTTCTAATCAAAAGCACCTGATGGGGTGTAACTGATTCCAATTTGATACTCATGTCCAAACATGCCGGAAAAGTAAACATTTCAAAGGGTGTACTTATTTCTTCAATAACTGTAGATTTGCTTAATTCCATCAGAAGCACCCGATTTGATTTAATCTAATGGAGGTCTGAATAGGTAAACTATGTATTAGATGGTAAACACTGGGTTTTCTCAATGGGAGTTTTTTTTTTAAAGTGTCTGCCTGGAATAAGCCTGGAATAAGAATGGTAGGGCCAAAAGAAGGAGCACAGAAGTATACAGGACCTAGGGTCGGGAGGCTGGCAGCGGGGTATACACACACATACATGCACATACACACAACCCCATTTGCATTAAGTGCCAGAAGGACGGCCTACACTCGCCCACAAGCTATCAGCAGCCAGATGAGATTATTCATCAACTTGCAAATTGGCACATCAAAGTAAGTACTGAGGAGTGCAGTGCAGGAAGGCTGAAGCTAATGCTAAGCAGCGCAGTGGAGGGCTCCATTCCCTGGCCAGATGGTTATTATTGCATTGAAGCCAAATGCTGTTTCTTCAGTGCTACCACCGGGTGGCTTAATAGGCAACTTTGCCTGCCACATTTGGAAACGTATGGCCAGAGTGGACCAATAAACAATCAAACACTGTTTGATTGGTGCTCTTTAATTAGATTTTACCGCTGACAGGCTGCTCCCTCCCCACTGTCTCAAGTTCATTGCACTTGCCGGTCTCTTTCTGAACATTCAAAGGACTAATGCAAACTTTAATGCTCCTGTTCATCCCGTCTGTGTATTCTGGCCTTAAAGAACTCGGACAATTAACTGTTTTCCCTAAAGTCCACTTATGATAGTTATCTGGATTTATGGACCAAAAAACAATTTTACATGACCATTTCCCAACTTCTCTATATTCCTTAAATTTAGTCAGGCTGTTTTTGTTAGTGTTTTTAAGACTAACATGTAAATGAATTCTGTTCTAATTTGCTGCCTTGTATTGTGCCTCATCCAAAAAGCCCAGACTGAAACATGCCTTTTAATGCGTGAATGGACAGAGCTTAACTGATGTAGGCTGAATACTTGGATATATGCAAACGAGCTCAATGGACAAAATATGCCAAAATTTTTTTTTTTAACAGACACGTTATCATATTTGACAATGTTTTGTTTTGCTACATCTATCACTGAGAAAAAAAAAATCCCCATGTATAAACCCACAAGTTCCTCCAGTTTAATTATACAAAAAAGTTAGCAGCCTAAGCCACAGTGATAAGATTTCTTTTGAATACTCAAAACATAAAAATATGCCAAACTATTTTATTGTGATTTTTTTTGATAGTTCACTTAACGTATATGGTTAGGCAGTTGCGCAACCTGATATTTTTAGACTTGAGGCAAAAATAAACAAAAACAAATTTTACATGGATGCACAAAAAATGACATTAAATAAGTATTGTTGAATAATCTGATGCGTCATGTATTTATTAAATCCTTTTTGAAAACCCATGTCTTGCCAGTGACCCATTAAAGGATATACTGAGCCATTAAATAGTGACCCTTCTGAAGGGCAGGATGTGGTACTCACGCTGGAATGGAGGTGGGTCTTTTCTGAGAGGTGGTCTGTAGTTCCCTTGGTGATATACACTGGGAGGCGGGGCATTGCTATACTGACCGCCCACATGCTGGCCAATACGAGGTTGGTTGTGCTGACCACTTCCTTGTTGATGGCTGTTCACATGATGGCTGATTGAAAGGAAGGGGGTGGGGGGCATTTTACTCATTTGTAACTGTCCTTTACCACTCAATCACACATTTGATATCAGTTTACACCACTATCTAGGGTAGAATTATCAAAAAAAAAAAAAAGGCTAAAGCTCTGGCTGCATCTTTCTGCTTTGATAGACAAGCACCTGTCTGGTCTAATCAAATCCAATAATGGCTTTCATTAAGAAATTAAGGCTATGGTGGACAAAAATCTGCATAAATCACAGCACGATGCATAATTCATCATTTAACATCCAGGCCAGATGAATTTGCCAGATGTTCAATTAAGTTTGTAAGCAGCTACCCTTGCACTTCTCCATTTTCTATACAATAAAAAGATGATAGTGTTGAGTGAATTTGCAAAACACACAGCTTGATGGAATGATACTTTTTGGTTTGACAATGTAGAGGACCCTGGTCTTTTGTGTTATAAAAAATTGGTGTAATTCACACCTACCCTAACGTCCGGAAAGCAGACTGGTCCAGGTGAACCTGCTGACGGTTCGGGTTGAACCCCAGCTGAGGTTTCCATGGTCCACTATTAGACCTATGCCAGTCACCAGGTTTCAACACTTTATTGGGCATCCTGAAAGTGCACAAATCAACCAGATAACACACTGAAAAATCTTATGATAGTCAACTTGTGTGCAAAATAAAAATTGAGTAATTTTAATTATCAAATGCACCATATGGTGTACAGAATAGTGCATTTAAGATGCTTAGTATGAAAGTACCTCCCATGGTAAGCCAATAGCTATTGTGAGGCAAATTAAGAAAATGTGTGTGTATATATATATATATATATATATAAAAAAAACTATAAAGTACCAAAGACAACTAAGCTATCTAAAGACAAAAATAGTCCATGATCCCTTTTCACAATTTCTTTATGGACCACGTCTGGCCTATAAAGCGCATGCACCAGGTTTCAGTTCCCACAGGCCAAAACACTGCAGACTTCAGCACACGTGGTCATTAAACACACAGCGCTTCAGCTACTTAGAAAAGCCTTCATTACCTAAATTCAGTGTTACACGAGGGTAAACAGCACTTTGGCCTAGAAGGACCCCAGTTTGACATTCCTGCTATAAAGCTTATATGCAGGAGGTTGTGTCAACATACCTACCAAACAATCAAATAATTAAGACCACACCTCAAAAAAAGAACTTTTCTATGAACTTTTCTTCATAAAGAATGGGCTGCAGTCCAACAGTGAATGTGCAGGATGGCCAAAAAATAAATACACAAATAAATAAAAATTATTATTATTATTAATAATAAAGCATGCAAACAGTAGCAGGCAAACCTGGACATTCTGCAAACACTGGCATTCATGATATACTCAAGTTCTTCACAGCAGTATTGGTAAAGCACATTAAAAAAAAAAACACTAACTTTTTTTGACTTCCAAATACCTAAGCCCTAATAATAATAATAATAATAATAATAATAATAATACTCTCGATTTACCGGTCGATCTACGTTCCCACCCTCACCTATGGTCATGAGCTTTGGGTAATGACCGAAAGAATAAGATCGCGAATACAAGCGGCCGAAATGAGTTTCCTCCGCAGGGTGTCTGGACTCTCCCTTAGAGATAGGGTGAGAAGTTCAGTCATCCGGGAGGGACTCGGAGTAGAGCGGCTGCTTCTTCACGTCGAGAGGAGCCAGCTGAGGTGGTTCGGGCATCTGGTTAGGATGCCTCCTGGACGCCTCCCTTGGGAGGTGTCACAGGCGAGTCCACCTGGGAGGAGACCCCGGGGAAGACCCAGGACACGCTGGCGCGACTATATCGCCCAGCTGGCCTGGGAGCGCCTCGGAATCCCCCTTGGAGAGCTGGTGGAAGTGGCTAGGGAAAGGGAGGTCTGGGCTTCATTGCTTAGGATGCTGCCCCCGCGACCCGAACCCCGGACAAGCGGAAGATAATGGATGGATGGATGGATGGATAATAATAATAATAATAATAACAACAACAACAACAACAACCACAACAACAACAATAACAATAACAACCACAACAACAACAATAACAACCATTCATTCCATCAGTGTTAATAAATGAGAAAGGAGAAGAGCCTGTACATACTTAGCCCCTGGAAGGACAACGGCCTTGAACACATGACGTTCCTCAAACTGTGGATCCTTGAATTTGATTCTGAAAGCCAGAAAAAGCATGATTATATCTTCAGGTACAGATCAAAACAAATTCTTTTACCCAAGTTCCTCAGGGAGAAAAATCAAAGACTGGATGATCTGAAGAACAAATATTAGGTGGCAACCTTGCTGAACAGAGAAAAACTGAGCAATAATTTTCACCCAAGTTATTCAGATAAATTGTACTAGGCCAGAGTATCGTCAGTAGTCTTGTTTCAGTGAGAATGGCACGACTTGGAGAAGGGATTCAATAGGAGTCATAGGGTTTGAAGTCAGCCTAATACTGCTTTTTTAAAATGAAAAGAACAGGCAGATGTAGGTGAAAATCTACACGTCGAACAGGAATTCAACACTAGCAAAACAGACAAAACTCTCCCACAGAGAGTTGGGCCAGGATCATAAGCCCTTTTTACTGATCATTCTTTGCTTGTTACCTTTCAGTTTAAATGAAATTTAGCATCTTACTAGATGCTTCAAAGAGGCACTGTGATCACTGCTATATTAGTTATGTTATCTTAAAGGTGGAAAGATCATCAGAAAATTAAAAAAAAAGTTTACTTCACTGCTTTTTAATACAAGCAACAAAGAGGGCATGGCTTACCCCACTGCACTGCTGCATGGAATATCTCTCAACAACGGGACTGGAGATTCTACAGGTCTACAAGAAAAAGCAAAGGTTCAAGATTTCATTTTAATCTCCCTAGAAAGAGAGGCCACAAAGTACGCCAAGAAACAGTGAATGAGAGGAGAAACAAAAATACTGTAATAATGCTTGTTCCTTACTTATCTGGTAGAATAGGCTCTTCATCAAGATTTAATGTACCTTGGATTCCATGGCACAGCTCTGGAGGAATCTCTGTGCCCTGAGTAAAACCAGAGTGGTACAGAGAAGCAAGCCCATTAGAATACAGAGGTTTCTATAGACAGCTCTGGTACAGGCCTTGCATGATCAATTAGATATAATAAATAAATCAATTAAAAAGGGGGGAATTTTTAAAAAGGCTAATCAATACACATCATAATATTCTTTTGTCACTGTTGTTTACAAGGAGGCAGCAACAACAACATACTACTAGCCAGGCTGAAGCCCAGCTGCTCAAGTCACAAATCAAGACAATTTGTAATTGCAGCAGTTTCATTCAAATACAGCTTTTGCGAGTCACTTGTGTTTGAGTCAAATGTAGTGTAGATGCTAAAGCTGTAACAAATTAGAATAATTGCTTTACTTGTTTTTATTCAGCTTTTTAATAAGCAAAATAGCTAAATAAAATAATGGAAGCAGCAGTGAAAGTGACATGCAGTTTTCTATAATGCTGGAGGTGGGCCATTATCGGCCTCCGGAATGACGTACACTATTGCTATTCCATTAATCAGATATGGGTAGGCCTCAACCCAGCCTTACATTTCACAATGTTCCTAGTCTTAAATTGCCCTTGTCCCAACGTTTTTGGAACTATGGACTAAAAGATCAATCATGGAACAAAAGGTAGGTGAATGTAGGTAGGAATTCAAGACTCATGTGTTACATAGTGGGCACTGACCTTAACTACATTATACCAACCTACTTACATAATCGATAACACCACCTACCTGCAAGAGTTAATTGACAGGGTTGGTGCAGCTTTGCAGACCTGGTAGTTACTGGTAAATCACTTGATTTTTAGTACTAATATTCAGGAAATAGAAAAATGTTTTGAATTCTGTGGGCCTATTGTCACTCCATTCCTCCACTATGTGATTTGCTCCGATTCTTACTATAATTACTAAGCACCTGCTAATACACAGATCATGAAATCAGCAGGAACAGCAGGAAGGAGAGGGTTTGAGAAGTTAAGGAAGAGACTAATGTACCTCGCAAGATTCTGAACGGTAGAGTTCTATGATGAAATCACACAGGGGGTGCGACTTCCCCACAAAAACCACATCACTGCCCAGACTATTCCTCCGCCCTGAAAGAGAAAAGATGCAAAATAGTAAACGGTATGAAAGTGTGTTGAAACACATTGTCACTGTACTTAAAAATGGAAAGGAGGGCGTAAATGTGTCAAGAATAAAGCTTCATCAGTGGTCAACTTCAGGATGGCCAGCTTTTTGCATGTTTTATATATTTATCGTCACTGCTTTATTCACACCATTTTTTAAATATTTAATCATTGTGTGAAAGATGAAGTATTATCGAATACCTTTAGTCCCAGCACTTACCTTCCTCTGTAGTTAAATCAGGGTAGACTTTTGTTAATGCTGCACGCAGCCTGCGTTCGTCAACAAATGGCAGCAAAGCAACACCTTTAAGTAAAAGAACAGAATTTCTGTCATTAAGCCATAAAAAAGGAATGTAGACAATGCAGGATTTTACAATACAATTTTCTTAGTTACCCTGCCAGGCGTACTTCTTCCCATTCAAATCAATAGCAAAGTCATCAGGATAAAAATCTATGATAGAGGAGTCCTGGAAAAGCAAAGAATTAGATGTTTAGTGTAACAGAACACAAATCAGTATGCTATCAACCAAAGCAGTCTGAACATTTAAGTTGGCTAAAAGGCAGTCAGTGTCCACTCTGTGACCGTCTCAATATAAATCGCACTCACAGGATCGGTCATCAGTGCCCGCCATGTTGTTGGAAGGAAATTCCCACTGGCTGCAGGAAACACTCCCATAAGTTGCTCCAGGGGTTTGAACTAAAGGGAAAAAGATTAAAAGGGAAAATACTATACAAGGAGAATTCAGTAGCAAACATGACTCAACAGGGTCCTCATCTAATCTTTTCTGGATTAAAGCGTTGCTTTGGGACAACCAGTGCTAAACAGTGTCGAAAAAAAACAGATGGTACTGTCTAAATGAGTGTTTCTCAACCCTGGTACTGAAAGCCCACTGCCCTTCAGCCACTTCAGACAGAAGTCTCAACTCTCTTTTTTCTCATATTTCTCAAAAACCGCTCTGACAAGTCTAACTTCTAAAAATATTACAAGCTTTACAGGGCGACTTGTACAAACACTCACGCTATATTTTAGCTTGTATTTTTCTTGTACTGACTCAGTAATGCTACTTCTAACAAAACAAAAAAAAAAAATGTTCTACTGCTTTAACTAGACACAAATTTCACTTCCAAAGTAATACATTTTAAAATGCTTTAAAAAATCGAAACCAAACCTAGCAAATGATATACATTGTAGTTAACCAAGTTCTGGTATTTCAACAATAACACTAACAATTAATATTATTGTTCGACACCAATACTGGTATAGAGCCATAGAACAATAAAATTCCCTTATTCCACCTACCGGCATGGTCCCTTTTTCAAAATCCTTGAACATGTCCTTGATGTCTTTAAAGTCAGATGCAAACGGTGCATAGTGGAATGGAAAGTACCACTTCCAGGATGCACAGCCCTGTGAAAGAGGAAGTGACACTTAATGAGCTAGAACAGACAGACCGTAACAGAGACTTTACGTTACATAGACGTCATGAGAGGGAAAAAAGGCAGACCTCTTCACTTGCTTTTAACCTTCAAAATACTGTGCTATCCAAGTCATTAGTATCTCCAAGCTTGTTCTGCATTCAGTTCTCATATTTGTTCTATTCTATTATTCTTTTCCATTTCATGCACCTGAATTCACCATGGGATCTTTATACACAACAGCAGGAAATCTCTTTCAAATCAAACTTTGAAAAGGGACAGGAAAATGAACCAACATTACTTGGGCCACACAATTCAAGAACAAAACCAATAACGACATGCACATGAACATGCATGCCACCTTCCTTTGTGAAACACACAATGAACAGAGGTAAATAACCTTAACACAATAAAAAAAATATATTTCACAGCTAACGGTACAAAAACACATTGATCCTTGGTGGTGGAATTCCCATTTCACGAGAGGTGACCTTCACTTTTAAGGGGAGAGATAAACTGTAATTGTCTGTGGAGTTGAGGCGTGTTTACAGGCAGCTGTGTCTGACAGCCTAACACACCCAGCAAACTCCATACTACTGCAAAGACAGAATTCTCATAAAGACGACAAATACTGGGAATCCGTTTGAATAATTATGTTGTGTTGGATATTTAAACCACGACACCTGATGGAATGACTGAAAATAAACCTGAATTACGTGTCTTAAAAATTCTTATTACTGTAATAAGATTTGATGTTTAACCTGTAAATTATTTTTCCCCTTCAGCTTTTCATAGCCTAACAGTGTATAGTATATGTTAAAGGCTAATTACCAGAAAGCATACATTTTAACAAAATAACAATTTGTAATTTTCTCATTACTACAACATAATTGAGGCTTCCCTTTCATTTGTACCACAGAACATTGTTTTGTTTTCTTTATGGTTTACAGGGAAAAGCATTAAAGTGGACGTATTGTGGTACTGAATGTTTTTAACCCAATAATAATAATAATAATAATAATAATAATAATAATAATAATAATAATAATAATAATAGCATACAGAGCTCAAACTGGTCTGCTAAACTATATAAATACTGTTCATTGCTTGATTATGAATATTTAAGGACATGATCCGAGGCTGAGGTTTTGTGAGAACGCTCACTAATGAACATGAATACTGTCAAGTACAAGGAAGCCAAAAGGTCCAGTAACTCCATGGTGTTTTTTTTTTTTAAGGCAAAAAGGACAACCTCCAAAGCCACATACAGAGGAAAGATGCCCTAATGTGGGTAAATAAAAGCCATGTGGATCTGCCCTCTACATTTCCTCCTCAAAATGTATCCTCTTCATACAGCAGTTTGGCACTGGGTGCACGTGTGTCTGGGAAAGACAGGCTGCGCTAAATCTATGAATGTGTGTCGGAGGGCAGCAGACACGTCTCTAGCAATAGTGAGACCTCATAATGAACCCATTCAGCATGTCCCAGGGGAGCGCTCTCTACAGCCCAGCATGTGGAGTCAAACACAAGCCTCGGCATGCGCACTGCTCCCAATTACTGCACACAAATCCCTCAGCCCTGAGCCCTAATCAGACTGGGATCTGCTGGAGAGAACACACCGCTAATTATTGAATTTGAAGCTAAAAGATCAAGACCAACATTTAAAACTGACTAGATAATACAGGTCTTCCAGAGGACAAGGCAAACACAGAATAGGCTGTTTGATCCCATGAGTGGTGGGCAAACAGAAGGATGAGAGGCAATCCTTCAATTCTAGGCCTGGAAATAAACAGGAAAACAGGTATACAAAACAGGGTATAACCAATACTTTGGTAAAGAAAACTAATACAGCAATCAACAGTATACTGGGATAAACATTTGGTAGATTAACATTATGTAGTGTAGAAACAAAGTATACAGGCTCATGTGGGGAAACATGACGCATTAACATGACAAATGATTCATTCATTTTCTATAGCTGCTCATCATCCTGGGTCCTATCCCAGGGGTCACTGGGAGGAAAGCAAGAAACACACTGGATAGGTTGTCAGTCCATCACAGAGCAGACAGACAAATACATTTACACACAGGCAATTTAGTATCTCCAATTCACCTGACCGCATGTCTTTAAACCACAGCAAGGGTCTATAATATTTTTTCTCAACATTTGACTGTATATGATAGACACTCATTGGGTGGAACATAACTATTCTTGCTCTGACTACAAGTCTGTGATGAAAATAGGAACCTGTGTTCACTCTGTGAAAATCGCAATGATGTGAGCTCTGCATTCACAGAATGTTATTAAATAAAATGACAGCAAATACATTCTGAAGAAGCTTATTTTGTAAGCTATATTTTTTTAAAATAATATTTTAAATGTGATTGCCAATTACTACTAAGTTAATCATGATTATTTTAATCTCTTGTACTGTGTTGCTGGCGTATTTTCTACATCCTGTGTATTGTAACAATGTCTTCAAGTATCCTGAGGCTATATTTCTTGCCGTATCACCCACCATGAGTGCAATATTCAGCCTGCTCATTGAAGTCACGCACCTGGTAGTAGTATCTAAGAACCCAGCACAGGCCCTCCACATACGACTTGACTACTTTCTTGCGAAATTCTTCATCAGTCTCATCCACGTCAAACTTGTTTTTGTAATAGCGCTGCTTCCAGCCATCCTCCCACAATCTATATACAAAACCAAAAACCACTACATTAACTCAGACATTAGCATGTTAAACACAGAAACCAGATACAAACACACAGCAAAGACAGAGAAGCTAAATGTGGACTGAAGGATTATCAATTATTTCCATTAACATGGTAAGCAGTTTAAAGGTTTTCATGTGTCAAAAAACATGGACTCTTCCATACATATTCAGCTCTCATGAATTTTCCTATGTGGCAGAATCCATTAAGAAGCAAAAATAAATTTCTCTTTCAGCTCAGCGCTGGACCTGGCCATTCTGGCAGGCTGTGGAAATGCAGCAGCACTCCGCTCACAATCAAGGATGAACGGCATCTGTCTAGCCAATCCTCTACACGGCCCCACAGGGACAAGGAAAGCCACCATGAATACCAATTTAGCTCAATGGATTTGACAGCTTTGGCAATTGCATCGCAGAGGAATTTTTAGAGAATATTTCCCCTTTCCATATTAATCACTGGCACTTGTAGAAGGTACCGCCATTAGAGCCATGCTGGGGTTTGTTTTGAGGATGGGGGGGTGGAGTTGGGGGTGCGGGGTGCAACTGAAGGAGAGATTAACGATGTAGAATAGTGTGATCCAAGCGGCTTATTACCTGACATTATCTTCAGGCTCTGGCTCACTGTCGCTGTCTTCAGCTTTCCTCTTTAGGCCACGGTTGTCCATGCCATCACTAGGCCCTGCAGGAGCCTAAGACAAAAAGGATAGAGTCAGTATGACTATAAAATTATTCCAAAGTACACTGAAGTATCCTACATGCTTTTAAGTTGCTTACCCAAGACATTAGGTCACCTCACCAATAAAATTTGGGTACCTCAATACTCAGGCACCTGACATTTTATTACATTTTGAAGGTTGCGTAATTTCATATCAAACGTTTTTGGTCCTTTTTGTTGAATCAAATCAGAAGCGTGCATTTTAAATGGGCAACTCTTCAGCTCACTGAAGCCTCACTGATGCAAATGTAGAGAATAAACAAACCTGAACAGGTAAACCAATGTTTTTGGATGTACAAGTGTTAGCTGAATCTTCTTTCGCTTCAAAATTCTCCTAAGCACCAATTAGTTTAGCGAGAATATTTAAACAGCTTCACAGACAACAACATGGGTACATTCCGGCTCAATGATGCTACACTGAGGCAAGAAAAGATGATCGTCTCAAATCCGAGTTATTGACTAGTGTCAGAGTGACAAAGACAGAATCTCTGACGACAGTTACAGTGGAAACTCCATTTGTGCTCCGTCTCATTTCATAAGACAGCATGCCTAAGGGCAGAGAGGTGGTGTTATTAAAATAAAAAAAAAATTTAAAAAAAAGAGGCATGGGGAGTTTAAGCATTAAGCAAACTGTAGTCATAGATCTTCGCATTCTTAAAAAGCTTTGATGCTTTGGGAAACTCATTTTCGGTAGTGTCTTGAACAGCAGTGTGAATATATTTAATAATTTAGAATTCAACATAACATACACTATGACTTTGGGGGTGCCTTAATAATTCTTTGCTTTGGCTGTAAAGTACTAAAATACGCCAGCTTGTTTCTTGTGTTCATAAAAAAAAATCATGAATTTAAGTTAGAGTTCACACATCATCATGGAACGTTTAAAATAAAACCTTTTCATCTTCAATCCTGGGAACTCAATGCCCTGTATGACCATATTCATTGCATCTACACTGGGCTCCACTAGCAGCTCAATTTCTTAATCCAAAAGTAATTATTTTTAGCTTTATGGATTTACAACTTAAGGTTTGTGCAGCTTTATTCAAAACTGTTTATACTAGACTAGGAAAAAGAACTGACAGAAGAAAGAGATACTTGCCTTGCTCCCATTTCTCAACGTAGCTCTCAAGGACTCTGCAGCATTCTGGTCCAAAACAAAAATGACAAAACACCAAGGTCATAAGGGGTTACTTCAATATTTCAATAAAAGTAACTTCTAAAAAGTAAAAGAACTAGTGCAGATGTGTGTACCTTATTCTGCTGGTAACGGTTTCCTTCCATCCTCATGTCAAATGCGGTGTGACGTGCATTCTGCACAGGTATAGGTCTGTCCCGACCCCCCAAAGCTTGGGGGGCAAACTGACCACCCAGGAGAAATGCTGGGCCCTGTTCTGCCTGTAGATGTGCAAATACATAAGTTATAGTCCTATGGACCCCAAGTGCACATTTTAAGACCAGCTGTAAGCCTCATCACAAAGCTCATGGAGGTTTATTAGTTGAATTAGGTATGTGAACAGGTAATTCTTACCTGATGCCAGAGACACTTTCACAATAGAACTACTGGGAGGTTTTGGTCTAACACTTTAACCCAGAGGAACATGCAGGGTGCAAAATAGTCCATCAACTTTATCAACATCAAAACGTTCTTTTTATCTTCCCATCAACATTACATACAAAAAAATATGCATATGTACCACGAGTTTTACTGGTGATGCTGGGTAATAAATAAACTGGCTATATTTGCGTTGTAGACATTACAAACCATGGTTCCCATTAACTGAAAACTCTGAAGAAACAAAGTGAAAACTAAAATTTTGCTGCTCACAAGACCACATTCTTTTCATTGAACTGGAACTGTTAGTTAAACGACGTTAATTCACTTAAGACTTTCATTTATATCTAGGAAACCTTATAAATATTAAAGAAAAACAAGAATACGAGTTTACTTCTAAAACAGCCTGCTGCTGTAGATTCAGGTGACGGAGAGCCAGGGTAAGCGCTTAATTCAAATATCATCGCTGCAAATCTTAGTTCTACCAATAAAAATAAAGATTTAATACCTTTGATGATAAAAAGTCCACATCTATTAAAATATTGCTAACATTTGCAAACAAAAATTCACATGGGTTCACTGCTCATTTGGAATAGTAAATAAAATGACTATTAGACATTACAACCCCTAATTCCTACCACCACCACCACCGTAAAGCCTGACAGTTTCTTTGTTTTGCAATAAACCATTTCACATCATGCTACTATAAGACTTTCACATCTCAATGACGATTATAAAAGAATTATGGAAACTTGGTGTAATTACCCTTTAACCAGTACTTTGAAAAAGTCAACAGTGGATAACTGTCCAATCAAACATGCAAAAAAAAAAAACAAGACATTGCCCCAACATGCATGTTGTATATTTCAGTCATATATCTAGACTCCTGCCGTCATTAGAGTGCACTCTAATAGCAAGAGAATAAGTGACATTCTTGGTTTTATTACAGCAAACACCCCCAACCCAGACACCATGAACTCTCAATACTACAGCAATTCAGTTAACTAATGTATGCTCTTTCAATTATATGTGCAACACACGACCATGTGCACCATTCATTACAGGTGAATATTCTGCCATAACTGCAGTCCAATAATTAAAGTGTATTCAGTAGCAGTCAATTAAATTAAATGACCTTGCCCGCAGTCACAATTCACAGGCAAAGCATGTGTATCTGAGCGCATGCAAAGTTCAGAGGTTTATTTAAAATACCTTGACATAGCTTATAACCGTAAAAAAAAAAAATAAAACATTTGAAATGAATGGCACATTTAAGAAATAATACAAGCCAATTCCACTTACTTTCAATCGTTTCTTCTTCTCCTTCATCCTCTTTTTAAAATTTTCCTGCAGGAAAAGTATGAGTTACTTCAATTGAGTCACCAACAAACTCATCAATGAACAAAAGAGCGTAGCATAAACTGCTGTTCCTCTGTATCTGCGCTCGCTTAAGTGTTGATACAGTCAAATGGAAGAACGTGCCTCATCATCTTTGCGCTTCTTGAAGATGTTATCTTCAGCAACTCCCACAGCCTGCATTATGAGCTCCACGCGTTCCAGGTTGACAAAGCCATTCTCCGTGAGGTAACCCTACAAGAAAGCACCTTTTATGAAGCATTTCTCTCGCCAAGCAGGCAGGCCAAATGAAGCTTCAGAAACGCAGAGTCGTGTTAATTACCCCGGTCTTGTGCACAACATCTTTGTAAATGGACACAAGTCGATCAATGGCACCCTCTCTGGGGGAAAGACACATAAATCGGTGAAGAAACCAGACAGATCATACCTAAATAACATCTGCATAAGAAGGTAGGCGGGGAAGCCTACATTTGAATGCATCAGCTTCTTTTAAGGGAAGTCAAGTCAAAAGTTTAAGTTTTAAGTTAAAGATCATTTATCAGATGCACTGACTTTGGAATGTTACATGTGATCAAAGGCAGTGCTCCTATAAAGGACATGCTCTCTTAAGTGTGTTATATTTGTTACCATATTTTTTTATTTTTTTAATTAATATTATACAAAATAACCTTTTATATAAGAACATAAAAAATAGACAAAAAACACAACACAACGCTATTTTCATGTATACTGTGTTTCTGGTAAACACTCCAAGAAAGCAGTGCAGTGTAGCAGCGGAAGGTCATCTTTATGTACCTGATTTCTAAAGAGGGTAAATGGGGCAGAAAATCATTTCCCACAAAGAAGCACATGAAGACCCAGTCATCCACACTCCTCTCGAAGTTAAAGGGAAAAGGCAGGCTGGCCATCGTCAGCTCCCGCTCCAGATACTAAAGAGGAGCAACAACCATCAATGGCCAGCACAATAAAATAAATAAATAAATAAAAAGACTCAAGGACAAATTATCAAATTTAAGAGCCATGAGCAGCAGGGGAAAAACGCACTAGATAAAACCAGTCAGTTTGTATGATGTGGTAAAACATCAGTTTATGTAGTCAATTTCCATAATTTAAAACTACTGTGTTTTGTGTGTGCATATAAACTGACCTCTCTCAAAACAGACAGGCGAAGAAATATAAACTCCTGTTCAGATGTTGGGATTGTATCTGCAAATTCATCATGCTAGGAAAAAATATATACACATGTATAAGCAAAATAGAATATCTGCACTAAATGATTGTAATGAAAGTTGTAGTACCTCTCCTCTCTTCTCTCTGGCTACTCCCTGGCAGTCTTTAAGCTCGTGCCCAATTTGCCCACACAGGGCACATGGTCTGGGCTTGTTGGGCTTGAACTCCTCTCGGATGATGGTGAAGTTAGGCTCATGTGTGGCCAAGCCCAACATGATCAGATCAGCTAGCACAGACAAGAAAGAGCTAATTAACGCAAGCTGAAAGGTCTACGCTGGGAAATATTTAACACACTTGTACTGGTGCCAGACCACACTGACTGACTGGCATTTAACACTCAATTCTCAGCGTTTAAGCTGCAGATTCACTCAACGTGGTCTGATGTGAAATTCTCCATTCTAGAAAAACCACACATCACAACAGTGGTTGTTATAGGAACCGGACATTTGAAGAGTTCAACACCTCTAAAGGCTCCTTCACTGAAAATGTCAGATGAAAAGGTTATGAAACCGTAGCATAATTGTTTATGTTCTGGTGTAAAATGTATTTTTCCTCTTAATCTGTTCAGGGTGGAGAGGCACATGCAGAGCTAGTAAGGTAAAATAATTTAGATCCTATAGAAAGCTTACATTTTTCAGATTTATCACTATTTTACTGTCCACGTTTTCAATTTTTCATGTGTGGTTTTTTCCGCCCTCAGATTTTTCCTTGTTTTTTGTATTACTTGCTTCATTGATTGTTATGGTATTTTGTTAAGTATAGGTTCTATACTGGACCATAGAAAGAATAGCAGCTAGGTCCTAAAAATAAGCAAAAAAAAAAAAAAAAAAAAAAAAAAAAAGGAAACCATTAAAACCTCAGATCCCTGTAGATTCACTATTTGCTCATGAGCCCTGCTTCCTTTCACTACCACTGTAAACAAACCTAAATCAGTGTGTTTCTTTACAATGAGACATTTTACATCAATCCACTTGCAATGATGATCTCAAAGACAGAACAATGCTATCTTAAAAAATGGTAAACTGCACTCCTTTCAATTAAAAATATGTAACGTGCTTCAGAATGTTTTATACGTTTCCTTTCTGAACATCTCTGCTTCACATTTCTAATATTGTGTAAATTCCCAGTCCAATTGTATAAGTGAAAGGAAGCACAGTCTCATTACGTTAATGCAAATTTGAAAAATGTCAATTGCAAAGCACCAACAAGTTTTCAAAAGATGGTTAATCTGTTGCATCACTTTCAAAAATTCAATGATAACTATGGCATATTCAGCCAGCCGCTTAACTTAATAATGCACACATTAAGAATTAACTATCGGTCTGGTTACATGCAGAGCTGCTGAGAAATATGGTTCTTACATCCACACAATGGCACCTTTCACCAAGAGAGTTGCAGAAAGGAGTAAACACCAACTTCCACTCGAAGCTAACTGAATGCAATATGTTTCCTCCTTTGTCCACCAAGTGCATCACAGGCTGTCGACTGCTACAGTCTTTATAATGCACGTCCAGTGTAATTGCACCTATTCACAGCAGTTTAGCCAGATTGTTCCAGCCATTTCTAAGCCAGCTAAATAAACCCCTCTCAAGCATCAGCAAGCTTATTATTGCAATTTCTCTAAAGTGCAGAACAAAGCCAAGGCTCAAAAACAGGATGGATCTCATTTTATAAATAGTATTAGCTTGTAAGGTTCAACTTACAAAATAATGAAAGGGATGCAGATCAGAATAAGAAATGAAGAAATGCACTCTTGAAGTACAAAGTAAATGCCAATAACAACAGTAACAATAAATGAATCACTTACCATCAGCACCACAGAGACAGTGATGAGTATTTGGATCATGGTTTGGTTGAGCTGATTTGAAGAAAGCATAAAAAAAAAAAAAAGACCGAACATTAGGCTAGGCTAGAGGACGGCAATCACAACGTTAAGAGCCATTTTGTTCCTTCAACAAAAATCAAACCGCCTTGGAAGCCACCACATTGTCTGTCCATTTTACCTTCTTGGCTGTAAATATGTCTCAGTATGTGCTAATGGTACTAGTACAGGCTAAAAACTAACAAAAATCCAGACTTACTTTGCCCTGCCTTAAGCTTTAGCTCAGCGATAGCCGATTTTCTCGCATCTCAACAGGAAACATTTCCGTAAAAGTGGAATAGCTTCTTATAAAAGGTCTAACAAACTTTTTACAAAACAGAAATCAGCCGTTCATTAACACGATTGTGACAAAAGAGAAGCGACTTCTGCTTTGCGACTTTAGTGTTTGACAGTGTCTGGTTACAGATTAAACATATCAGGAAAACAGCTGGGGGGCAAATTAAGCCTGTTCACCTCTAAATTATCGATGTTCGTCTTACATTTTTCTCTTTGCCGATTTACCACTATAGGTAAGACTGTCGTCTGTATTGCTGTGTGACAAGCAGTCTGCATGCTAATCTTCAGGGTTAAAGGTCTGTGAATTAGCAGTTAGAGGCTACATTAACTCCAGTGTTTAAAACCGTTTATTGTTAAAGCTTTATTTTACTGCAAAGGAGGGATTGTTTCATTTTTACCTAAAAATCTACTCTTGTGGAACAGCGAAAGGCCAGTAAAAGAGCCGCATGTTGCCAACCACTGGGCTAGGCCAATAACGGCAGATGTCCAAAAACAGACTTTTTATTCTTTGTACATTAATAACATGCACTTAAAGCATCTTAAACAAAAAAAGTGATTTCTTTTATCTGAAGCAAAGGATTTGATTCAATGGGATAAAACAGAGGTTGTGAATGGTCAGTGAACACTGAATTTTGTTCAGCACAGTCAATGATTTCCAGAGATAAAATGTAAATGAGAAAAAATGTAAGATAGTGCCTTTAAAAAAAAAATCTGAGTCTGAGTAGAGCAAATTAGTCTGCACTACTTTTCTACAAGCCATAGCATCAATGACATTCCATGTTTTTATATACATGATGATTGCCCCATTTATGTCAGAGATACTCAACTCCTAGTCCCAGAAGGTTGGAGTCTGTGAGGATTTCTGTTCTCAAGCATAGCTGGTTAAACTCATCTGTCAAATGTCCATGTTTAGTAGGAGTTTCTGAGTAAAGAATTCACCAAACTATGCTGGCCCACTAACATTTCACCCTCAGCCTGTTGTGCATTAGGCACTACAGAAACAGTCAGCTTTTTACGGAGGGGGAAAAGGTATTTTTCTGTGAGCAGTGGGTGACTACTTGTTAAGCCCTCTGAAGCCAAGAGGTGCTAAAAGATGTCAGAATCACTTTTATTAAGGTAAACTCACTGCAAATATATTCCAGCTCCATTGACATTAGTGAACAACCACCACAGAGGCAGCATCAAAGTAGCACCAATCACTTACAGCCAGCGCCTGTACGGTCACTAAGTTTAATGCATCTAGAAGATGAACAAAATTTAAATTTAATTTCGTTAAGCAGGTCTTCAGTTAAAGCACTGTTCCAAAAGTGCTCTGCTACCATCTCACAGCAACACTGCTTGCTTGTTTCTGGTACCCCAGTCTGTTTTTGCACACATGCAATCCGAAAGAAATCCAAGTAAGTTTACATGTACTGAGAAATCTGATTACTGAGTAAAATCCAGCTCCCTTTATGGGATTTAATTGATTTCTAGACCTTACTCTGATCTAAGAAATCAGAGCATGTTGTTTGAATAGCCAGATAAGTGCAGAAATCTAATTATTATTGGCTTATTGAGTGTCATTTATATATCAGTCTTAAAAGTACGGCAGCCCTTTTAATGCTAAGGGATAAAGTAGTAGTCAGAAAATAGGTACATAAAAATAAAAATGTTCTTATTCATAAAAAAACATCACAATGTCGCAAATTCACCTCAAGTAAAGAAAAAAAATAATTAAAATATAGGACATGGGTGCTTTAAACAGTTTGAAATCTGTATTGCTGGAGTCACTCATGTTAATATATAAAAGTTCAGCAAAGCCCGAGGAAGGGGGAGTGTTTATTAAAAAATAGATAAATAAATAAATAAATAAACAAACAGCAAGTGTAGTCAAAAGGATACGTGATTTGTTTAGCTAAAAACATTTTACGTTGTATGCTAAATGTTCTATGTAATTCCTTCCATGTACAGGGATGTTTTATGTAAACAAAGTCTAATAGCCTGCTGTAACAGCACCACACAGTTCAGTGTAAAAACACCACAGCATTGAAAGTTTAAAACGTTTAAGACATTGAAAGTATTGATGAACAAGTCTTTTAAGCTTAACAGCTGATTATTTTCTTATTTTGTTACATTATCTGTGACCTAGTGATGGCTATTGCTGTCACTTCATCATAAATGGAACATAATTTTGTCGGGCTGTAATTGGACTTCGACATAAAATGTTTTGGCTCTGCTCAGATTCGAATCCAATTTCAAGACTAAAGCGCTAATTCACTGCCTCAGTTTGAAATACAGTCAAATTTTACCAATGAAAATGCCACTTCTGGAAGGACCAGGTGCATCAAAATTTCTGACGAGAGAGATGAATTATGTTCTCCTATTTAGGACAGATCTTAAGTGTGTAAAATAGTGAACTTTCACATAATAACAACACCAAACGACAAATGTAACATTCTGGAAGGAGCTTACCTCTCTGTCTCCGAATAAAATCCATGATCTTATGCTCTCCTTCTCCTGGAACACTAGCATCAGACAGAAAAACCTACAAGACAAATCCTGTTACAGAACAACACATTCAACAGAAAAGAATTTCTGAACTAATAAGTGCTTCATAACCTACTGTGATATTCCGCCAGCCAGGATCATTGGTCAACCTGTCTGCAATGTAATATCGTAGGCATTTGGCCAAGTTGTCCATGAACTCTGTGCCCTTTACACGAAACATAAAACACAAACCAAATTAGGGGGAAAAGGGGAAAGAAATTTAAGTAGTAGGTTAATTATCTAACACAAACTATCCCAAAAATGAGAATGACTTAGTTGACTTACTGGAGTGATGCAATTGCTGTCAAATCGCTCCTTTATTTCTTCGGGTGGCAGGTAGCCACCTTGAAAAAGAAAGCCAATTTAAGCTTCATAGACACCACAGATGCATCAAATTAATGTAATGTTCAAAATGAATATTAAATCTAAAAAAGTTGTAGCACAGAACGTATGCACATGCCATCTAATCACAGAATATGAACAAAAGTACAGTATTCAAGGATTTAAAGGAATATTTCAGCCTTTTTTAAATTAACTCCGAGCGGTCATGTGAAAAGCCCTCTCCTTATACTTTCCTGTACAACAAAAGTGAGCTGACTCAGACACCGACAGAAGACAGAAAACTAGTAGTTTGTTCAACTTACAAATGTACAAATTCAATTATTTTACTTAGTACATGGAAATGCATCGAAATTGTACGAAAGCAAATCAACAAGTCACAGATGTGGAAGATGAAAAATGATCACACACTCATAACAACCAAGAAGTTAGTGAAACAACACTCAGGGCCACCTAAAGCATGAACCTACCCCTCTGAAAAATGTCCTCCCTCATCCGCTGTTTTTCATCTGCTAGCTCCACAGCTTCTTTAGAGGCACGGAATCGTCTCGACCTCTGCTGGTTCATTTTAGCACGAGGAGCCTTATAAGGGTCATGGGGAAACAAAGAGCTTCACTCACTGTAAAAAAACTCACATGTAAAACTGCACAGCTGTTTATGACAAAACTGGGAATAGTAAAATGCAGAGCTTGGATACTTACAACTCCATCAATTGCCATGTAAAGAACTCTTCTTGGACGAACAATGTTGAAAAGTCGGTCAATGTACTCAAAAATGGCAACCATCATTTCATCTTCATTTTTGGGCGCAGGCCTGAAGACAGCAACAACAGTATTGGCTAAAGTCCTCTAAATATTGTTGGACGCTCAAATGTCAATCAAACTCAAATACTCACTTGTCCTCAGGATGTGTGCAGGGGTGGATGATGCCATTCATGTCCAAATACAAGTTGTCAAACTCCACCTCATTTGGGTTGGGTTTAGATGTGTCGATCGGTATTCGAACTCCATTGCATTCCTTAGACTGGAAAAAGGAGTCAAAAGTAATTTTGCATATAGTAACTTTAAAAAAAGCACAGGTGAAATCTATTAGCAAAGCAGTATAGAATAGTACAGGAGCACAGGTGGGGTGCTCAATCCTGGTCCTGGAGATCTACCAACCTGGAGAGTTCAGATATATGCAATAATGTATAAATGTCCCTGTTGGTCTTCATTACCTGGATCGGGTGTGGTAGATAAGTCAAGTCAAAGTTTTTTATTTTAATATGGTGCTTTTCAGTACTGGAACTAAGATCTGAAAGGTGGTAAATCACAAGGAGAAAGATTGGGCAACTCTGGCATACTTCAACAGTGGTTCTGCTCAGAATGATACAACTGACTAACAGGTTGTCTTATTTTCAGATTTTCAAATGACAAACTAGATTTTGTGAAGCCGCAGTGCGCAGTAAGATGCCTTTTAACTGAAAACAGTATGTATGTATGTATGTGTGTGTATATATATATATATATATATATAACAATTTATATAGTTACATTATCAGGAGAATCAAACCTTACATTTAGGTTTCAATAATCTGATGCTGTTGAGCATCTAACACTAAATAAGCTAACATTAACCAAGATCAAAGAAAAAGTCTGTACGTTAAAGGGAAATTCCACTGATTTTCAGAGTTTTTTGCATTTATTAGGTTTTTATGTGTACTGTTAATGATGGTACATTAGCTGAAAATCTGAACACAGTAAGTCCTAAACAGAACTATTCAATTTACTGAAGAACACTTTAAGAGTAGTTTTATTTTATATATATTTAGTATATTTATTACTGACACAGTTGCCCAAGACCGAAAAGGACACCTACATTGGAACCGCACTCATTTTTCAAAACTTCAGCATAATTTAGTAGTTGAGATATAAACAGTCACCCAGAGAGATCTGATGTAAAACTGTTCAGTGTAAAGAAACTTACACACTCAGTAGTGGTAATGGAACCATGGCACATCATGACAACTCAAATACAGACTTTTTTTACCATCCAAAAACCATCAGTGACCCTACACATGTCTTCAGACCTCTTGAGTAATGTTTAAGTTTAAACTTATAATAATAATACATTTTTAAAAAGTTTTCTTTGGAGGCTGCTTTGCCTTAGAACGCCCTGCATGTATGCAAACATGCCCTTACAACACGTTTTAAACCAAAGCTGTATCAGAATGCTCTCGTAAGTGTTTCAGGCATCGATCATCGTATTCACAAACTTTTCATGCAATGATTATAAGGCAGTTATTATAAGCATGAAACTCTTCAGACACCTGGTTCCTATCAAGGCCACTGTAAACAAAGCTGACTCCACGTTTCTCCGGAGGGAGCGTTTCACACCAAAACACTCAGGCGGCTTTGTTTACATCTTAGCCATTAAACTACGCAAAAAGTCTGAAAAACAGTGGCGGTCGTCTTTAAGTTAGAGAACTAACACCATCCGGTTAATTCAGTTAATGGAAAAGTGTTAGCACGTTGGCTAAACTGTGCCAAGCAGTTAGTTAACCGAAGTAGCTACGAAGCCATAAAGTCGCGCTGGCCCTTTATTAACAAATTAACTTAGCAAATGTCTAGGTCGCTTATAACGACAGCCACTGGCAGAATTTGCCACAACTAACGAGCATTTAATGAACCAAGCTGAAAAAGTCGAATAAGAAAGTTAAGCGAGAGAAGTGAAGTTGGCGAGTTCGTTAACTAGCCTAGCGTTAGCCAACTTCATAACCGCCAACGACGAAGACGCGACCAGACTGCTCAATTAGCTGTCTAGCTAAACGGTTTAAGAGATTTTAAACTACACGTTTGCACTACAAACGGCTGTTGAGTTATTTGGTAAACCGACTGTTTATTTCTAAGCTCATAATCTCAGCAGCTTCGCCTCGTTTCGCTTGTCTGTGTAGCGTATAGCATTAGCCTAGCTCACCTTCTCTTCCACACAGTTCACAATAATGGAAGGGTACTTCCGACTCAGCCAGCGAAAAAACGCCGGCACTCCCATCTCGCCGTTAAAAAACACGAGCTCACACCAAACGACTGACTCGAAACAATTTTTCTTTGATTAAAAATCAGCCCGAGAAAAGTGAGAGCGCAACAACGCAGCGTGCTTAGCTGAACAGCTACAGCTAACACACGGCTGAGCTTATTCCGGCTCAGGAGGAACAGCAGCAGAGTCTGGTCAAGAAGCACAGCGCCGCCGACAGGCCGAAACAGCCAATTACCTCGTCTGACTGATCACAGCCGTTCTCGTTAATCAGATCGCCCGGGGGCCTCATTACAGAAACACCCCAACCCTGAAACCTTAACTGTTCATTCACCATCAGAACTTCAGTTAGGACTGAATTTGGGAGCTATTACAAAACAACAGGTTCTAACTTCATAATCTGATCCTAACTCCAGATGTAAAAAGAGCATCACAGAGCAGTGGTGGGCAGTAATGAAGTAAGTGTAATTCGTTTCTGTACTTAAGTAGGTTTTCCATGTATCTGTACTTTACTTAAGTTTTTCCATTTTAGGGCGACTTTTTCCTTTCACTCCACTACATTTCAGAGTCTAATATCCGACTTTTTCCTCCTACATTTTGAGAAATCTGTCGTTCCTTTTGGTTTCTGTGTGTATAAAAACGTAACATGTCAAAACAAAAGAAACGCAAAGCAAGAGCACCAATCAGGGCCCAGCGGTCACTTTGTTCTGAGCTGGTTTTGACCTGTTGGTCATACCGACCCAGTGCAGTACACAGTTCAACATCAGTGCAGCAGCGTAAAAATTTGGGAGCACATGCGTCACCTAAATGATGAACTAACCTAACTTTGTGTAAATAGAGCACAATATAGAAATATGTCCACATATGCAGTCGAGACTGACGCGTTTCTTTTTTTCTGAATTTCTACAAACACTTTCATTTTATAGTAAATTAGTTTGGGTTAGTTTATGTTTATGAACAGAGGCCTACAGATCAACACAGTAAAGGAAACTTATTTGTGATTCTGAGTTTAAAGCCAGTTTTTATTCAACTTGTAACTAATTTACAAAGTAATCTTAAACTGAAACTTTGCTTGTGTGTAAAAAGTGATTTCAGAGCCACTCGGTTCTCCCTGATGGAAACTGTTTACCTTCAGTGTTTTGTGCTTATGATCATTTTAATAGACGTCAGCGTCACTAATTAATGACGTTCTATTAAAAGACTGGTTTACCAAGAGAGACGCTGGAGGACTTTCACCTGAAATGAGTTCATGAAGCCAGTCTGGTTATAAAAATGATAACAGGACATCAGAGCCAGAATTACTCTTTTAGTACTTTTACTTTATACTTAAGTACATTTGAAGGTAAATACTTTTGTACTTTTACTCAGGTTGAGGTCTAGAGTAAGGACTTCTACTTTTACTGGAGTAATATTTTACCTTGGGTATCTCTACTTTAACTCAAGTACATGATTTGTATACTTCGTCCAACACTGTCACAGAGGCATCCTGACAGGACACAATTTCCTAATTACTCCCCTAAATATGGGATTAACTCCAGCAGTGCCCTAATTTCTGTGTTATCTGTCTGTTACTAGGCAACTGTGACAGGCGGCGTATTTCACTGTAACTGTAACTGGCACAGTGATCTATATTGCAAACCGGTGGCTTCACTTCTAAGATGTTTTTTGTAACCTCATGCTTCAAGAATCCCAGAGACTGAAGACACAATTTCCACCACCCCCTCTTATTACCTTTGTGTGTTAAAGGGGAACTCCACTGATTTTTTTTTTCTTGTACTTGTGATGTCATGAAAAAACAACTGAAAAACAACTGTGTGTGTGTGTGTGTGTGTGTGTGTAATTACACCTATCATTGTAGTAATCAGTCATGCTTGGCTTGATTACAAATATACTGACACATATTTGGTTTAGCATATTCTTCTCATGATCCAAATAATCCCAAACACATTCAGTGATGTTGAGGTCTGGAGTCTGGGGTGGTCAGTCCATTGTTCAGCTCCTTTGTTTGACGTGTCTGTCTCCTTTTCTCAGCGAGGCTTCTTGACAGCTACACATCCTTTCAGACCCACAGCACTGAGTGGTCTTCTCACAGTGGAAAGATGGACAGAAACACGTGTGGATGTTTTCAGATCTGAAGCAGCTTGATTTCCTCCTCTCTCTCAAAGATTAAAGCTTTATGTGCTGTTTATCTGATGAGCACAGTTTTAATAGTCTGCTAGGTCTTAGATCTCTCTTTAAGTTAGTCTGTTAAATAGAAAATATTTTATTGTGTATTGGGCATTTTTATACCGGGTGCGTTCTACTCCATCTCCTTTTAAGAGATCTACTTTAATCTCCACTATCATGTCCAGAAAACACCTATGTAAAAAAAAAAAAATTCAAATGTCTATCAAACTATTCAAGTTAGCCTATCAGTGTACATACAAAGCAAAAGAGGACAAAAAATTGTTAAACCTGAGCAGGGGTAAAGGTGTTTTAACTGCAGTTACAGTAGTGAGCTGATACAGACATGGGATTGTATGTGGGTTTCTTGGTATTAGACTCATCTCTATGCCGAGACTTTGATGTGGCTGATGCGTGTGCAGAGATCTGGTCTTATCATGAGTGGACAATGTGCGCTCCACATTACTTCCATCAACCAACGGCTTCCATCAAGCAATTGTTCACATAATTTAACATACTACACGTACACACACACACAGACACTCGCAATCTGCTTGTTTTCCCCACGCACCCAAATGGTAATGGATGGACTGACCACCCCAGAGTCCAGACTTCAACATCACTAAATGTGTTTTGATTGCTTGAATTGTGAGAAGCAGAAAGTGCCAAACCAAGGTGACTATTTATTTATTTATTTAGTTAGTTAGTTAGTTAGTTAGTTATTATAGATATTATTTGTTATGTTTTTGATTTTTTTTCCTGTTAATGGAAAATGCAAAACTATATCTATACATCTAGACTGCTTACAGACTGTGCACTACTAAAGCCATTGCTCCAGAAGAAAAATTCCCTATGGACTTGCATTAATTGTTTTCATAGATTTTTTTTGTTTTGCAGACAAAAAGCATCATTAACATAGGCATTCTGCTTTTCTGCAGGGCTAAATGTCTGATCTTTACAACAGAATGCATTGTTTTTTTAAAAAAGCATTTGTTTGGTATGATTTTTTTTTCATCACAGCGCTGGCTTGCGAGACAGCACAGGCAGAAAAGCATCAAAGAAGCTGCCAAACACACTCAACTATGGCTGAATCGAAAGCAGTGTCATTATCATAAAAGCTGTGGTGCTTTCAGAGGTAATCAGTTCAAGAAACATTTAAACCAAATCATTTTGGGTTGAATTTGATGCAGTTTACTCAATTCTGAAGAAAATTTGAACACATCTTAACGTTGACTCAGGCAGGGAGCAATGCAGGAACGCAGTAAACCGAATGCTGTGCTGAGCATAATGGGGTACAATAGCTTACCGGGAATTACTGTCAATATGTACACTAATAACTATCAAAAGCTTTCACAGCCCCATTTTTAAAAAAGTTGGGATGCTGTGCAAAGTGTAAATAAAAACAAAACACAATCATGTGCAAATCATTTAAAGCCTATATTCCATTGACAATAGTATGAAGAGAACATATCCAATGTTGAAACTGAGAAATTTATTTATTTATTTATTTATTTATTTATTAAATATATACCCCTTTTGATGCCAACAACATGTTCCAAGAAAGGTGAGACGGGGACAACGAAATGCTGCTGTGTAATGCCAAAAAACACCTGGTGGATAATTTGCAACAGGTCAGCAGCATGACTGGGTATAAAAAAGCATCTCAGAGAGGCTGAGTCTTTCAGAAGTAAAGATGAGGAGGAGTTCACCGCTCTGTGAAAAAGTGCACAATCAAGTAGTGCAATAATTCAAGAATAAAGTTTCTCAAATTTAAAAACGGCCATATATTTTTCAAAAAGCAATGAAATTTCTCAGTTTCGACATTTATCTTTTGTTTATCTTTAGGATCCCCATTAGCTGCTATTGTGATAGCCGATGTTCTTCCTGGGATCCAGTAGATATATCATACATGACAAAAATAGTGCGGTAACAATGAACAAATCAAGTCGTACAAAACACAAGAAAAACAAAAGAAGACTGTGGGAGAAAAAAGGAAACTGAAAAATAAAAGTAGACAATGTAACAATAACATAACATAACATAACATAACATAAGATGATTGAAAACTGAAAAATAAATCACACTGAAAGAAAATATCATGTATATTTGCAAAAACTTTAGTTGACTAAATTCGTATTATTGTCGGTTAAATACATGGTTTACATGATTTGCATAGCATTACATTTTTATTTGCATTCTGCACAGTGTCCCAAGTTTTTTGGAAATGGGGATGTACTCACAGAAGCAGCTCACACCTTCCAGAGGAAAGAACCATTTTTTGGTTCTAATAAAAGGGGCCGTATCCTACATATTATTATTATTATTATTATTATTAGTAGTAGTAGTAGTAGTATTAGTAGTAGTTTAAGTGGTGGTGGTAGTAGTAGCAGCAGTATTCTTTCACTTGGCATCAGCTTAAGTCTTGTGATGAAAATGTCTGTTAAAACCTTGACTTAAGGTGGCACAGTGGGTAGGAGCAAGAAGGGCTTGGGTTTGATTCCCTGGCCAGGCAAAACCCAGCATCTGCATGGGTTTCCTCCCATGGTTCAAAAACATTTACAGCATTTAGCAGACGCTCTTATCCAAACATGCTGCTAGCCCAATTAGAGACCGTAAACTGCCGTAAACATGTGAGCGTATGTTTGTGTCTCTTCCCTACAATAGATTTGCAACCTGTCCAGGATGTTTCCTGCCTTCTGCTTAGTGAATGCTGGGTTTCAGCAGCTTGGAAGATGTTTGAATGTGTTTTTTTTAGTTAGCATATCTTCTTCAAATGGCAATTGGTTTTACTCAGCCAAAGTAATACCACTTTAGTAGACAAAACTGTGCACATTTGTAAATTTATTGAACAGTCTTAACCCAACAATTATAAATATTTCATTTTCTAATATATTTCAATCTCTAGTGCAGGCCACTAACATTAGCTAACCACATAAACATAAAACCTAGCTAGATAGCTGCTTAAAAAGATGAAATTAAAAATACAATCCTTTTAAAGAGCCAATGTCATATAAAACAGATTTTTTTTTTCATTTTTAGAAATAAAGTATGTAAACACTGCTGATGTTTGAAAACTTAGTTTCCACAGGGAAAATGGTTAAGAACCCCTGCTCTAAAAAATAAAGAGTAGCTGGAATATGGCCATATAAAAATTAATTGTGATCATTTTTAGTTTCTAAAAGCACATATATTTTATATGTGGGCCTCAGGGAGAAATATACACAATACTGGAAAAATGTACTTTATGGGCACTTAATATTGTGATCAGTGTGTGAGATTTAGTGGCATCTAGTGGTGAGGTTGAGATTGCAACCAACTGAATCCCCCTCCCTCACCCCTCCCTTTCCAAACGTGCAGTACAACCTACGGTGGCCATCAGGTTTTCGCATCTTTGATGATGAAGATTCACCCTCCTTCACTTTTTCTTGTGCTGATTAATACGTTTGATCTTCCATTTATCAAAATTTGGGTTCTCAAACTTCTCATAACACAAATTGGTCAGTCATGACTGGCAGCAGCTACTGATTCTGCTTCTTTCTATGTCTTCCAACCTGAGCTACAGCACCACCAAATTTTATAAAAACATGAAAGGCGCTCTCCAGAGCCAGTGTTTGGTTTGTGTGTTCTGGGCTACTGTAGAAACACAGCAGTCCATCATGGTGACCTCTGTTGAAAGAGGATCCACTCCCTATGTAGATATGAAGGGCTCATTATAAGCTAACAAAAACAAAACAATTCATAATAACAGGTGTTTATACATTAATGAAAACCTGGCTTTGTAGACAGTATTACATTTCTGCTGATAGGGCCCCCTAAATCTTACACACCGCACCTTTAATGTCATTATCCCTGACAAAATGAAAAATGAGCTGGCGAGATTAACAGTGCTCTATAGTCTGCTGCTGACACACTGTAGGTAACTCACTAAGTTTAAACAGGTAATCTGTAAATAAGCAAAAGGAACTTTTCTGTCTAAATACAAAGGCCTAAAGGTTTCTGCGTATGCTTCTACTGTGAGAATGTGTGGGCAAAATACTGCTGTTAACTGACATTAACAGGTTTCTATCAGTTGTACAGATTAATAATAAGATGCAAAATATTTCCTAAAACTTTTATTGGTATTGAATATGATGGTTATTTATATCTAACATCGTGCCTGAGTGTCCTTATTCAGGTCCTACTTTTGCTACCATGTAACTGCAGATGAAAAGCAGAAGCTACTACAATAGCTTATTCTTGATGACCTTCGACAAAAATTTTCTAATAAAGCTGAGCTTTTCTGAAAATGATCATTGTCACAGATGGAATAGTAAGACTACTCTCACCAGAAGCTTTCAAATCTCTTCAAAAGGAGACAGAAAAAAACATCACAGCAGTTCGACTCACAGCGCAGCGGGTAGCAGATGCAGAATAAATTTACATAAAAAAATAATTTAAAGCAAAACATTTGTTTTTGTTTAGATACTTTATGCTTTATTTGCAGGCCAGGGCTATTGTGTAACACTGACAATGTACTGTCAGTAATAATATACTGTCGTTCTGCCTATTGTTTTATAGAAAACAATACATATAGCACTGTTGTCAGAGCAAAACCACGTATCTCCAACTTCACATATCTCATAACTTCACAGAAGAAGGAAAAAAAACGTATTTTACTTTTAATGTCAGTGCAAACAGACTGTTTTCCAAGTAATTCTGGGTCATTCTTTGATGCATTATCATTCACACACAATGTAAAGGGCAACAGCCGCATGGCACGGATGACGTGCACATCTGTGAAGGCACAATTAATGCTGAATGGTATATACATGTTTTGGCAACATATGCAGATGACGTCTTTTTCAGGGCAGGCCTTGCTTATTTCGGCAAGAGAGAGACAAACCACATTCTGCATGTATTACAACAGCATTGCTCTGTATTATTATTTTTTTGCTATGTGAGATGACCTTGGGTTTGTGAAAGGCGCTATATAAATGTAATTTATTATTATTATTATGATGATGATTATTATTATTATTACAAGAGTCTGGGTGTTAAACTGACCTGCAGTCCAGACCTGTCACCCCCTGAAAAAATGTGATGCATTATGAAATAAAAAATGACAAAAGAGGCCCTGAACTGATGAACACCTGATATCCTACTTCGAATAAGAACAGGAAAACACTTTCCGTTCAAAACTACAGCAGTCAGTCTCCTCAATTCCCAAACGCTTACAGACTTTGTCAAAAGAAAAGGTGAGGAATCACAGTGGTAAACATACTCCTATCACATTCAGTTTCAACATTGGGTATGTTGCCTTTGTAGTATGGTATACGTGATTTGCATACCATTGTATTCTATTTTTATTTACATTCTGCACAGTGTCCCAACATTTTTGGAAATGGGGTTGTAGTTAAGTCCTTACAAGTGTACCTGTGGTGAATGTAGACTATATACCTTTTCATTAATTTTTTCACTCATCATCTAACCCACTTGTCCTCTTGGGTCACAGGGGGTGCTGGAGTCTATCCCAGTGCTCATTCGGCGGGAAGGCAGAAAACACCATGGACAGGTTGCCAGTCCATCACAGGGCAGACACAGAGACCCATACAATCACACCTAGGGGCAATTTAACATCTCCAGCTGGTTTGATGTCTTTGGCCTGTGGTAGGAAACCCACACCGGCAGGGGGAGAACATGCACACCAAACCCCACACTGAAGGATCCCGGTTGCCTGGCTGGGGAATCGAACCCAGGCCCTTCTTACTGTGGGGCGACAGCCTGCAGTAAGAAATAATAGAAAGCAGAATCACTTTTTTAATGAAAGAGTTTGAGGTAGTGTGTAAACATTATTAAACATTTCAAACAATATTATTCACTCTCCAGTTCATACAGTCCTTATACAAAAGCTAAGCTGCAAACAGAGATAATTTTGAATTCACTAATTTTATGATGTTGAAGAAACCAACATACATCCACCTATTCAGCCTAGAACAGTTGAGCCATACCCATTTATACTTTAAGTTAAGAGCATTTCTTCAGACTGCTTTTTGAATGAAGAATAATACACTCCAACCAATCAGAACAGAGCTTATATACTCATATCAGACATTGTCACAAGAACAGCCTCTTACAACAACACAAAAATACGTTGGAAAATGGCCATGAAAAAATTGTTATGAATTCTTTTGGTATATAAAACTACATAGATGTCATAAGAGAAGGTCAGGGAGAAAATACAGTTCAACAAAATATAGAGCCTTTGAATAAAAAAAAATCTAATGTTCGCAAGGCAGGGCATGTTTGCCGTGCGATGGACTGAAGACCTGTCCAGGGTGTATCCTGCCTTCCACCCAATGACCGCTGGGATTGGCTCCAGCACCCCCCGCGACCCTGAGCGAGAAGTGGCTTAGAAAATGTAGAAAAATCTAATCTAATGTTGTACACCGAACTGTTTTTGAACTTCACTTTCTCTGTATCTAAGGATAAGTAATGACAAAGACATTGGGCCTCATTCACCAGCTGTTCTTAAGAAGAGATTTCTTCTTAAAAACCCACGTACACACTCTTCACAAAGATTCTGACATTCAACAGTGTTTTCTTATTTGGGATTTGTTCTGAGGGAAGAACAGAATCGACACACTCAAGAGCATGAAGGTTTGAACAGTTCTGCGGTTTAAGAACCCATCATGAATCTAACTTTCTCTTAGGACCTCTCTCAAGATTTAAAGAAAAGTTCAGAAGATGTTAGTGAGTGAGGCCCATTTCTCTGAAGGCTGTGCTCTTATATCATCATTACATATGATGTCATTGCATTGAAAAAGTGCTGCCTTGAATTTAGTTGATTTAAGTGTGTATGTTGTTTTCACATGAATAGAAATGTTATATATATTACATATCATTAAACTGAAAGGCAAAACTGTGTTGGTGTATTTTATTCATGTAGAAATTACAAACACATTTAAGGCACTTCTTGTTCACTACTTGTTCAGAGTGAGATCCCTGAGACCAAGCAAACCTTTTGAAACTGTGTGCATGAGAAGTACATTCAGCTTTCCTGCAAAAAAGTTTGACTGTCCCCTTGTGGCCTTAGTTCGAAAGTGTCCACTAGCGCTGCAGCTGTTCTCACTGGTGTATGTTTCACTTAGCTGTGTGCAAAAATTGCTTATTCAAAATAAAATGATGACTATAATAACACAGACTCAGTGGATATGATCATCTTAGTGAAATCTTTGTCAATTTTAATAGAATATGCCTTTGTCACATGACAAAACGGTTTTTAGTTCTCGGCATGTATTAGGTTTGTTAAGTTAAAGGGGAAGTCCACCGATTTCCCAAATTTCTGTATAATGCCATTGCTGAGATGTAAGCACATCAATCATTCAAAATGGTTTGATATGAAATGGTCCTATGTAGAGAGACCTACTGATTCTGTCTTTCTTTACAGTGGTAGTGGAACCAGGGGTTGTGACATTTTAATGATTTATTTATGCAGAAATTTTTAAAGAAATGTCTTCCCTTGCCTTAGGACTGAAATACATGAATGAGCTCTGCTCTGACTGACTTCATTTCAAAGGCCTGCTGGGATGAAACACTCCTTATAACTTCAGGCAGAGCTAAAGTGTAGCCTGAAAAGGCAAAAATATGTAAATATGTTGGTTTTCAAGACATCACAAAAGTAGCGAAACAGGCTTTCAAACAAGCTGCTTAGTTTCTGTAAATGGACCGTAGAGAAAGGGGAGTGAAGCATGTTTTGGAAAAACATCAGCAGTGTTTATACACCAAATTAAATTTTTTTCCTAAAAATTTACCAAATTTTGTTTTTAATGATATTTATATGAGCCTTTTAAGTAAAATTGAATCCAGTATACTGACTACAGAGGATCTCCTGATATAGGCTAATATGTCAGCGCATGACCAAATGATGATGGATCAAAATGCCACAAATTTATTCTATGCATTCTTGTGTTAATGTGAATAATCTGAGTAATTTGAACAATCTGTGTAATCTGAGTTGGTTAATTTTGTTTCATGTAAGTAATACAACTGAAGCAAGTACACCAACATTCACTTTTCCTCCAGTTTTCATTAGTTTCTCTCCACACACATGCTGTGCGTTCAGCTCAACTTTCTAATTACCAGCCAGTGTTCCAGCACTCAAAGAAAAAGAGGCAAAAAAGGGAAAAGAAATATCAATTTCTCATTTCCAAGGCCATAATAGAGAAATGAGCACAGATAAATGTGCTAATGGTCGCTGTTTTGTGCAGGCTGAATGCATTAAATCTGCGCGCTTTATTAGCCATGAAGTCATTACAATGCAGCCTGGCTCTCAATACCTTTCCACTGCCATTCACTGGAGCACTGCGTCTGGCCAATGAGATTTCACCTACTGCAGACCTTCATTCAGGAACCCTCTCAGGGCAGGAGAACTGATCCGGGACCAGAATGTTCACTATTTGTTTGGCCTTAGTCAATCTGCGTGGAGAAGCTTCGCCGACCCTGAAACAGCAGGCGTGCTTTGTAAATGCAGGTCCGGACCTCATTCTGTATTCATAACGTGTAACATCAGGACAATGTGTCTCTCAAAGGCTCCTGAATGGACAACCTTAATACTCATGTAAACAACTGGAGACCAATTACTTAATGAATCGGCCCTGCACATAATGAGGTGCCTCACAAAGGAGCATAAATGCATTCGCTCAACACAGCAAAGCCGTCATCATTGTGCCTCAGTCTGCTGCTGCTTCTGGCTGCGAGACAGAATGGTCAGCATTTCAGCAAAGCCCACATGCTTGGTACAGTTTTAACTAATTTCTTGAAACATTAACTCTCAGAATATGGGAATAAAGAAACAATCACTTTCATTTATCCATACTTTAAATATAATCAGGTAATTACTGATTGATTATGCAGTTATTCGGCCTACATCACAAATGACATTTACCTTTGTGAGTCTTGCTCGGTTTTTTATATGTAAAACTCTGACAAAAACATGGCAAAAATATAAAGGATGTTTTTCTTTCTGCAAAATAAAACTACATGCCACAATACCTTTATGTCACAGTCAAATCATAATAAAGCAGTTCCTCTTCTACTTACAAACGCATGTTATGGATTAAAGGTTTAAACAAGCTATGAATGATTAACATATTTTATTGACATACTTTCTTTCATTATTGCTGGCGATAACTGCAAATTTTAAGGCTAGCTTTATACGGTGAAACTTCCAGGCAGCTAGTTATTGAAATCAATATGAAACCAATATGAAAACTGCATGTGGCTCAACTTTTTGAAACAAGTTTCATAAAACAACAAATCAAAATGCAGATTGTCACACATTCGTGTCAAAGAATTTCCTTTCACACCACTGATTTCACATCAGTGGACTAGAAAATAAAATAAAGCGTTGTTTATCAGGTTATTGACAAGGATACCAACCCCCTCCACCCCCAAATTCATTTCTCCTAATTTTACAGAGACCTCGGATACCTTTTGGATTCAAAGGAAAAAAGTATTAGAAAGAGGAGCTGCTCAATGAACGTCTTGTGCTTTTAGAACAGAACAGCATGACATTAAGTAGGCTGTAATAATAATGGCTGCTTAAACATTAATTTCTCAAGGATTAACGTTTAAACAACAGATTAAAAAGTCAAATATATAGTAAAGAAACTTAGATAGATAGAGGGACACAACACACACACACACACACACACACACACACACACACACACACACACACACACATATTATCTAAGCCACTTATTCTTCTGAGTCAAGGGAGTGTTGGAGTCTATCCCAGCAGTCATTGAGCAGAAGGCAGGAAACACCCTGGACAAGCCGCCAGTCCATCACAGGGCAGGCACACAGACATTTACATTCACATATACACACACATATTCACACACCTAGGGGCACTTTAGAGTCTCCAGTTGGGCTGACTGCATGTCTCTGGACTGTGGGAGGACACTAGAGTACCCATAGGAAACCCAGAACATGCTAACTTCACACAGAATGGACCCTGGTTGCCTAGTGGGGGAATTGAACCCAGGCCCTCCTTGCTATACATAAATTACACCATATGGATAACATTACAGAAAATGATAGAAAAAAAATACACGCTGCTAAATAAGTGAACTAGTAGATTAACTGAAAGTATTGAATGTCACTATGATTATTATTTTTTGGTGTGCAACAGGCAACTCACAGGCAACTCACAGTGTGCAACTTATTGTATAAAGGTTTTACTGTGCAAGGCCAGCCTAAAGAGTAAGGATAATATTGATATAAATAGTTGAATTGAATTCAATTCAATTGAACTGAGTTGAATTGAACTGAATTTTGATAAGACAGTCACAGCTGTTGACAGGCAGGCAAACTTGCTATAATGCTTCAATGACACTTTAGGTCACTGAGGCTGTGTTCACATGTATGAGTAAGTGACTTGTGTCTATCATTAATGTGAATGAACTTGCACCATGAAACATCCAACTCAACGATCACATGAATGAACAACAACAACGAAATAATTAGCACACAGGGGATCGACTCAAAGACCATTTGTTATGAAAAGCTCTCAGCTGTTTATGTTTACAGGACAAATCAAAAGATCAGATGTGCTGCCTTTACAGTGTGAACACAAAGTTATTATCTTTCATCTGTGATCCTCGATTAGACACATACCTGGTTCATGGCCATGTGAGCTTAAAGAAAACAACCAGATTGGAGTTCATGTGTTTTCCCCTGTACATGTTGCATCATTCAGCATTCATTTTCCAGTAAAACCTAACTTGAAAGTTAGTGCCATTAAACACAGCAAAAGCTTTGCAATACAAAAGTAATGGACAAATAAAAAAGACGCTTGTTTACTCTCTTGCTAAGTTTTGAATGTTATGTTTGACCTTAGTCCTAAAGATACACCAGGGCTTAGGCTAAGATAAATGGATTGAAGCTTTATCAATCCTGAAGTGAATTCCATTATGACTACAAAATAACTGCAGCTATACAAACATACATACAAGCATAGACACATGAATATATTAGGAGATTACAGGAAAACATAATAAGTCTTAAGACTCTTATGAGAGATTTAGCAACACTATTAGTCCATATATTATTTATTTCAGTAGAAAGATAAGATTTTGATGATGTTTTCTCAGTTAAGAATAATATATCATTACAATCAATACAGTTCATAAAACAGCCCATCAGAATGCAGATAGTGCATCGCATGATCATGTCAAACAACTTCCTTTCCATTCGTAGAGTTACCCAGATCAGTGGACTACAAAATAAAGCAAAATATGGCACATTAGAAAGAAAGAGGGACAAATACAAATTTATAGACAGAGAAAGAACAGCAATAAATCCTGGTGATAAATCGTGATGATGCCAAAATGCTGCACACATATGAACAACTCCTCATGGATAACATTAGCGAGAATGATATGGTATGTCAAAACATACAAGCTGCTTTAGTTAATTAGAGTAACTGAATGTGCTGGATTCACAAAAAAAAAACGGGCTCCAGTTGGATTTGAAAAGATTGGATTGCACCTTCATTGAAAGTAACCTGATGTTTAGCCCTCGAGACATTTTGACATTTGACTTTCATTTTTCTCAAATCACTAAAATAAATGTGCACCTAACAACTCAAACACATGGTGAAAATGGATAGTATCTTGTACTCTGGCATCAACAATTTCCTGGTCATTCTAATTCAGTTCTCAAATTTAAATTCTGTTCTGTCCACACGCATAAACCGAAAACCACTGGGCCAGTATTTTCACTCCTATCTTGTGATTAGCAGGTCTGTGCACCCAAAAGTTTGGGATGCCTCAACATGAAAAGCTTAAGATGAATTCCCATAGCACAAAAGATCAATTTACACCTCCGAGGCTGAGCCGGGGTCTTGAACCACGGGCCTCTTTGAGGATGCCTTTGAGGAGGAACCTCTTTAGGTCTGCTTTGTTTAGCAAAGAGAATGAGAACCAGCAACGGCCTGAGATTCATACACAATTACAGTTAGCTTAGCTAGCAGCCTGGAGCTTAAAGATTCTCTTAATCATTTGCAAAACTCTTCACTAAAAGTTTGTTCTTTATAAAACATGATCTTTCATCATGGTAAACTCACTGGAATTGTTCCTGATATCTTTATCTAGCAGGCCTGGTCAAAGCCACAGGGTCTGTTTGATCACCACCATACTTACACTTGAATAACATTACATTATACAGTAAATAGGGATTCTCCATTTGAAAGCATGCTTTTGATGTAAAATTAGTCTTAATCTGAATCTGAAAAACAGTCCATACAAGTATTCCTTAAACTGGTCATGAAAAAGAAAATGTTTTGATGGCAATTGATGGTCAAGGTGCTTCATATAATAGTCACCTAATACTAATAATTGACTAGATGGCTTAGACTGAACTAGACTGAACAAAAAAGGCCTTTTATGGTCCATTATTTTTGTAATTTGATATTTGAGAAGGGTACCATCTGAGGAAGGAGTCCTACAGGATGTGATCTGAAGTCCTAAAGCATATGACAGATGAGGATGAAAGGCCTCTCTCTGACTCAAAATAAGCAAATGAACTAGCATGCAGCTGTACCCACTTTTATTAGCATGAGTACAGAGTAAAAACATTTAAATAGGAATTCTGCAAAATATGCTGTGTAATTAAATGTGTGAGATGTAAATAAAGTCATTCAGAGTGGTTTGATGTAGGATACTCCTTTCTGTAGGAATCAAGTCAGAATTGTTCACAGTGGTGGTGGTAACCAGACAAAAGCTCCCTCACAGAAAGTTATTACATCAAATGGTCATGAATGGTCTGACACCTAAGACAGTAAGTACATATACCTGCACTCAATAATTCAATCATAGTCAGATTTCTGCAGTTATCAGATTATTCAAATGGTTATGTAAACACCATACTCTGATCTAAAAGTCTGATTAAGAAATCCAATAAAGAGAGTTGGATTTTAACTCAGTAATCAGATTTCTCAGTGGATATAACTCGTCCTCTGGCTTCTATAGGATTTCTCCGTCTGTGCATGTGGGAGATCAGACAGTGGATGTCAAGATACGGCAGCAAAAGACTGTTGGAGCGGCGTTGAAACCAAACATGAAGTAAAGGATCTTATTATTCTTCTTCTTTTAGATGATGTTTTTCAGTGGCATGATATTTAAAACAAATTAATGTTTACATCACATCTTCTTCTGTGTGTCTATTGGCTGGTTAGAAAACAGAAATCTGATTATTAGCAAGCAAGAAAAGTTCGTTTATATAGCGCTTTTTACAACAGGTGTTGTCACAAAGCAGCTTTACAGAATAATCAGCATTACAGAAAGAAAAAGAAAAGAAAATCCAAATCCAAGCCCCCATGTGCAAGCTAGTGATGATGGTGGCAAGGAAAAACTCCCTAAGAGCAAGAGGAAGAAACATTGAGAGGAACCAAGACTCAAAAGGGGAATCCATCCTCCTCTGGTCGACACCGGATAGCAAACATTGTTAGTATAAAGTATTATAGTATTATAGTACAAAGTGGGAAAAACAGGTGGGCACTGGTTAATTTGATCAGTTTATGATTATGCAGCAGCATCTGAGGGTGAGGATTGCACAGCGTTTTATATATATATACCATAGATTTATGGAATCTGACATTTTGATATTACAGTGACTAAGAATACTTTCATGAGTTGATGTAAAATGGGTATGGAAATATGTTTTAATTAGGGTAATATTTGATAAAATAATGTTGATGTAGCTTCTTCACCATTTTAAAAACTTTCATACCAACATAATAGATAGACAGATAGATTGATAGATAGAACCTCATTTCCAAAAACTGCAAAATAGAAATAAAAATAAAATTCAATGATGTGCAAATCATTTACATGTTATATTTAATTGAAAATAGTACAAAGACAATATATCAAATGTTAAACCTGTGAAAATGTTTTCAAAATTGCTTTTACAAAAATATATACCCATTTAGCATTTGATGCCAACAACACATTACAAAAGGTTTGGACAACAAATGGGGCAACAAAAGACTGGAATAGATGTGTAATGCTAAAAAAAACACTTGAAAAACACGTGGTTGATCGGCAACATGTCAGTAGCATGAGTGAGTATAAAAAGAGATGCTGAGTCTTTCAGAAGTAAAGATAAAGAGGGGTTCACCACTCTGTAAAAGACTGCATCAAATAGTGCAACAATTCAAGAATAACTTTTCTCAACATAAAATAGCACAGAACATTTGCTTTTCATTATCTATAGTACATACTGTCATTAAAAGATCAAAGAATCTAGAGAAATCTCTGTATGCAAGGAACAAGGCCAAAAACCAGTATCTGCTGGCCATAATCTTTGAGCCTTCAGGTGGCTCTGCATTAAAAACAGACCTGATTCTGTGGAGGAAATCACTGCATGGGTTCAGAAACACTTCTGAAAAACATTGTCTGTAAAATCAGTTCCTCGCTGCATCCACAAATGCAAGTTAAAACTCTAAAATGCAAAGAAGAAACCATATAGAAAGAGGATCCAGAAATGCTGCTACCTTCTCTGGGCCCAAGCTCATTTAAAATGGACTGAGACGAAGTGGAAAAGTGTCCTGTGGTCCGACAAATCAACATTTGAAATTATTTTTGGAAATCATGGATGTCCTCTAAAGACCACTCAGCTTGCTATCGGGTTTATTTCAGCAAGATGATGCCAAGCCACATTCTGTATGTATTACAACAGTATGGCTCCATATTATAAGAGTCCAGGCACTAAACTGACCTGCCTGCAGTCCAGATCTGTCAACACTGAAAACATTTGGCACATTATTAAATGAGTAATATGACAAAGAAGACCACAAACCATTGAGGAGCTGAAATTCTTTGTTAAGAAAGAAAACATTTTACTTTTAAACCACAGTCTTCTCAGTTACCAAATGCTTACAGAGTGCTGTTAAAAGATGAGGTGTTGAAACACAGCGGTAAACATGCACCTGTCACAACTTTATAGTGATGTTCATCAAATTTAAAATGGGCACATATTTTCAAAAAACAACAAGTTTTCTCAGTTTCAACATTCACCATGTTGACTTTGTAATATTTTCCTTTAAAAATATGGTTTGCATGATTTGCATATCATTGCATTCTATTTTTATTTACATCCTGCACAGCCTTTTTTTGGAAATGAGGTTGTAGACAGATGTATGGATGGACAGACAGACAGACAGACAGAAAGACAGCAGGATAGATAGATAGATAGATAGATAGATAGATAGATAGATAGATAGATAGATAGATAGATAGATAGATAGATAGATATGGTAAACAACCATATATAGATAGAAGCTTAGTGCATTAAGTAGCTTTGTTTTAGGTTAAATTGACAGAACATTTTTACATTGTGTCACGATTGGCACGATAATTAACAAATAATGTGAGATTATAATCGGTTTATTGGCAATTGCACTTTTTGAACACTAAGGCTTTTCTGCATATGCACAGTCAGGGGCAGTTCTTAACACATGAATAATCTCATGCATGAGGGAAAAATGGTGAATTGCATTGTATGCATAAAAACATGCATATTTAAGGTTTGCACACATGTGTACGCATTGTTGATGAATGAGAGCCCACGACTGGTGCTTTCTACAAAAGAAATATAGGCATTTTATTTACCATTTAACTTACATGTCTTCTGAGTTTTTATATGTAATGTTGACAAAGAAACATTTTCATTGAGAATGTTTTCATTGCCTGATAATGTTTCATGCGTATCTTTGAGAAATACATTTTAGGCTCCTCAAAACTACCATAAAACAATGTCTCCGGCAGTTTCAGGCAGTGTCTTCATATCCATTTCATGTAGTAACTTTCTGTCAGGCAGCTTTTAGCGGAATAAATCCCTTTTAAACGTTTGGTTCCTATCACTACTGTGAACAATTCTGACACAAGCCTCTCTAGAAGGGAACTTTTCACATCAAACCACTTTAAACAACTTTGTTTACATCTCAATGCTTGAACTATTACGAAACATTATTGCATTTTTACCCAGTTCTATTGGTTTGTTCATTATGAAATGCAAAACTTAGCATTTTTAAAAGGAAATCGATGGAGTTGTGAGGTTTCAGTAAGATGGTGACAATATACTGCTGTTTTCTTTCAAGTTAAGCATAGTTACACAAAGATTTTCTGTCACAATCTGAACCTGATTAACAAACACCCAATTTCATGTATAGCTCAGTTTAAACCAAGACTGCATTTATATCAGTTTGTCTTTGTACAGCATTTTACTTTAGCACACCAGCGTATTTAAGTTACAAAGCATAACTGAGCTTTGTTGAAAATACGCCCATAGATACAGATGCATGGCTTTCTACGTAGCCCGACTAGCTAACAGTAGCTTAGAGTGGCCAGATAGCAGAAAAAAGTCTCTACATTTCAGTGCATCCCTGAAACTAGGATCTTTTTCCTTCAGCCTAATTGAAAGGGGTGGGTTGAAATACAGCTCTGAAGCACTCTAGGTGGACGCAGAGCAGTTTAATTGGGCTAAATTGATGTGAATTGAAAGCACTCTGTTAAAAGCAAGACACCACACTGGCAGGCAGCCTGATATGGCCGCTAATATGTGAGTGTGAGAGCCCTTAGCCTCCCATTAGCATGGAAATGCAGAGAATGAGCATCCAGCATAAAGGATTTTAATAACAAACACGTTTTCCCCCTGTTAGCCTCTAGCTTGAGTGGAATTCAATTATTTTCGGAGGCCGTTTGCCATGCAGTTGTGCACAGGTTCATTTTGGCCAGTGTACGTTACCTTACCTAACTGAACTGTAAGTCTGCTTTAGGCAGTGTATCTATTGTTTGTGAGGAGCTTGGCCAGACACTCACTGATATGCAGCATGTGTTTATGGAGTAGTTGAGTATGCTGAAATGGAATATTCATGAGATGGTCACTTTTAACAGTATATTCAACAATGCACCTTGTGAAAGCTATACAATTCAGGAGTCATTGTGGCCAAAATTGTTTTCAGATGATCTTTGCCTTATTTTCATTTTCAAGTATCCCTTTTTCTCCATGAGCTGGACTTTATTCCATTATGTTTTCATGTTAGAACATTATAAGCCTTATTTTATGGATATAATAAGTAGACACCTCATGCAAAATTAAGTTTACTAGTATTTTCCAGTGATACTGTGAAAAATATCTAGCTATTAATATTAACTTAATAATTGAATTCTACAGCTTCTGACAGCATCAACACGTCTTTAGTGCATGTACACCATTCCTCAGGCCAGAGTGGGTTATCAGGGGGATTCAGGAGAATTCCTGGTGGGCCAGTAGCTCTTTGCGCCAGTTGCTGTGAGCTAATGTATGGAAGCAGAAGAACACTCAAGCAAACCATAAATGTTACATTTAAGTGTATATCTGTAGAAATTTAGGGATTAAACCAGCACCCACCCCCACTTCAAGTGGTACAGCCCCAGTTTGCTAACTGTAATCAAGTCTTGTGAGGTAGATAGAGATTATACGGAGCTTAAGTTAGTCTCATTTCCCATTCCACCCTAAATGATGTAGCTGTTTTGTTCAGACACTCGTGTGGACACTAGTGTGTGACTGCTGCATTATGGAGCAGGATTTCCATGACGAAGCTATCAGTAGTTTTGAGGGATTAGTGTGTCAAATTCAGCATGACAGTGTGAATCTGACACAACAGGTTTATTTTTTTTAATTAGCAATTTTCATCATGAATCCTGTGAAGATGGACAGTATTAGTAGGAACTGCAAAAGGTAAGGGTAAAACTGACACTTAAGGGGGAGGGCATAACCAAGCAAGTGGGCATTGATAAGTGCCGACCAATAGCGGAACAAATCAGAGCTGGGCCGGGTGCGGGGCAAATGACCGGGCCCTTTATACCCTTTATTATTTAATAAAGCTCATCATAACATAATTTTACAACATACACATGCCCGCAACAGCGGGGCTTACAAGCTTTGCTTATATATAAATATCCACTTGAAAATTTGCGTGTTATAAAGTTAAATGTCAGAGTGAAAATAAAGCCGGTCATGCAGAACAACATCTTATTCAGTATTTTACACCTACTACATCACTAAAGTCAGTCGGTCTTGTAAAGTTTTTAGAAACCATGACTCAGTCCTGACTGAGGCACCCTTTAAAAGCCCCGTGTAAGACTTGAATGATGGGTGATGTAAGGTGGGCTGTGCCTTTCGACGTATACCGTGCTCATCTGGATACAATCAGGAGAGTTCCCACCTTCTCCAGCTCTCTTCGGACGTGATAGAGGCCCAGCTACTTGAAATCTTATCCTCTCTCCCATCCGGGCCCCGTCTAGGCCCGGGCCGGGGGCGTGCCATCGTCCCAGCCCCCCCTGAAGCCCCGCCCCTGGTGCTGACCTAAACTTGCATTGGTTTGTAGCATAATGACTGCTATGCTTATGTTACATTTAAAATAAAGCTTTCACCTGTTCTTATCTATCCAGTTTGGTTCTCTCAAAGTGGAGAAAATGCAGCTTTCAGAAAAAGTTCTTTATGTGTGCACACATATGTGTGTAGCAGGACAAATACAAAGAATTATAGAAATACAGACTTTAAGGAAGGCTAGTGTGCATCATGTAAAGTCCCACTCCAGCCCTGTATCAGATAAATGCTAAAGGATCCCCCATAACAACTTCACTCAATAACATAACTCAGTAATCATTAGAGTAGGTGTGGGTGATATGAACACAAATTTATATGGTGACATTTTCCTCTATTCATTCAATTATCATATCACATCCTGACATACTGTAGAACAACACCTGAGCTGGTGATTTTGAAAATGAATTTCACAGCAAGATAAAAAAAGCACACTGCTGAAAAGATTGATGCATACTTATCAAACAAAGAAGCTGCAGGTGTTCTGAGAACAATGACCACCCCAGAGTCCAGACCCCAGCATCACTGAATGTAACTGAAAGGAAAGGAAAGGAAAGGAAAGGAAAGGAAAGGAAAGGAAAGGAAAAGTAAAGAGTTTATACTCCCAGTGCGGAAAAATATATAATATATAGTTCTTTAGGCTTCTGTGTAATTTTCTGTTAAATGTTTTTTTTTCCTTTCACTAAAAATAACTTACTTACTGGCAATTTTGCTTCACTAAAAATAACTTTTACTTACTGGCAATTTTGACTGGAAATTATATAAAATTAGTGTCTAATTACTGCACAGTACTGTATGAAAATCATTATTAACAATAACAGAGGACTGAGTTATGTGCATGCTTTTTGTGGATTTTTGTGCCTAGACGCGAAAAAAAATAGACTCACTTTGGTGCCATGCTCAAATGTACTGAGCAGGACAGACTTTCTGCAGTCTGAACGGCAAAAAGCCAGATGAAATCTGACTTTCTCCAATTGGGTTCTGGATATGTGACACAATTTGAGCAGTCAGATTGGATTTAATGTGTTTTTTTCATCATTCGGAGGATGTCAGAATATACATGACAAATATATATCAGGACAGCAAAGTAATATCAATGATTTTATGGAAGTTTTCTAAGATGATGACTTAAAGCAGGCATGTCAAACTGGGGACCTTCCCAGCCAAAGTGCTGCAGATATTAACATGAACCCTAATCTAACGCTCTGAATTCAGCTCATGAAGTCCTTAATTAGCCGATGAGCTGGAACAGGTGTGTTTAATGAGGCAGTGTGCAAACGTCTGCAGAGTTGTGGACTGGAGCCTAACACAGTGTGCAGTGATGGTAAAGGGCTGTGTGATAAGTCTATGTTGGATGTTGTAGAGCATCAGTGCGTTCAGTAATCTGACTGCCTTGGGGAAGAAGCTGTTGCAGAGTCTGGAGATGGTGGAAAAATGCTCAAGTACCTTCTACCAAACAGCAGGAGGGTGAAAAGTCCATGGCAAGGTTGGAAAAGGTTATATACAATGCTGGTGGCCTTGTGGATGCAGCACTTGTGGTAGGAGGTGCCAAAGGAAGGCCCCCAGAGCATCTAGCTTGTTTTTCTAGCAGGGTGGTACAACCTACAGTTTGTTAGCAGTCTGCTGACCAGGTCAACCTACACTGATGTCATATTCGGTTTATTTATTATTTATTTATTCGGTTTTATGATTGTTCTATTAGCTAGTTATTGTCGTCAGGTGATTGTTTCTCCCATATGCATGCATAGCAGTCAGCGTATAGTCACCATATGCACATGTGCACTGTTACTATAACAACCAGCATGAATATGGTGCACCATCATTTAAGAGACCACTCCTCCATAGCTCAATGCTGGTGGGGTTTATATCACTCTAGCCAATGCTTGGTAATGGACATGGTGACCTTAGGCTTATGTCTGGCTACTCCAGACTGACCCGTTCTATTGGTCAATGCTTTCTATGTAAGTTATACAAGCTAAGTAACAAATATAATTGTTTCATTAGATGAAGAGTATCATTGTGCCGCTCTTGTTTATTGATTTATCAAAGGCTTGTGACACAGTGGGTCATTCAGTAATGAAATCTAGATTTCATTTTTTGGTTTTTGTGATTTATTTATCTGGTAGAATGCAGTGTGTGCAGGCTGAAGGTTTTAGGTCTACTCCCTTGACGATAGCTAAGGGTGTACCTCAAGGATCAATTTTAGGGCCTCTGCTTTTTACCATATATATCAATAGTCTTGGTTATGATGTGCTAAATGCAAACTTTCATTGTTATTCTGATGATACTGCTATCTACTGTTTGGCACCCAATCAAAAGCAAGCTTTGTGAAACTTACAAGATGTTTTCAGATTATACAACACAGACTTTATAGTCTTAAATTTGTTTTAAACATTGACAAACTAAAACAATGTCATGTGCAAAATGCCCTCAAACTCTAAGCTTGTCAGCATCTTAAAGAAAACATGGTTGAAAATGTATCTACATACAAAAATCCTGGTTGAGTTTTAGATAGTTCTTGCCATTTAAGTCTCATATCATGGTAAAGATCTTTATCTTAGTAAAGAAATTGAAGATAAAATTGACATTTTTTTAGGACTTTATCCTTTGAAGCTTAAAAGAAACTTGTTTTTGACACTTTTTACCAGTAATGGAATTGGGGGATGTCATTTATACATACACGCATACACCTTCTACTACTTATGTACATTATATACTGATTATTATGGTACTTTAAGATTTATTAGTAATTATATATTGACTACCCACCACTATGTTTTTTATGAAAGAGCTACTTTGCCCTCTTTGGCTACATGTAGGCTGACTAATTGGTATACTTTAACTTATGAATATATACCTGGTTTATTAACCTTCTCATCTATGTAATTTTATGTATCAAAAAGGAACAGGAAATTATGGTCTGCACTCTCAAAATGTGTATCTTCTTAAGATTCTGACCATACATACTGAATCCGGAAAACAAGCTTTTTGTCAGGCCGCACTGTCTGGAATTTGTTAAAGAAAGATTTCAAGCTCAAAGAACTTCTATCATTGAAGAGTTTTAAAAGCATTCTTCAAACAGAGGATGTGGGTAAAACTCTTTGCCAGTATGTTAAATGATTGTTTCTGAGCTGGTGATCATTGAATTTTCTGTTTTATGTTTGTAATGTGGCATTTAGCTTGTGGGAAAATTATGTGTTGCTGCCTGTCTTGGCCAGGACACATTATTTTTTCAAATAAAGGTATATAAAATCTGTGAGTGTGCAATGGATTGCCTATGTGCATCTTAATTAGAAGGGGTGTCCAAATACTTTTGGACATATATACATAGTATAGGATATGAGAATGTACATACTAGAATGTAATTTTAGATCAGTACGCCAGTACATTACAGCAAAATTGGGATAACAATTAAAATTCCATATGTTGTGCAGCCCTAGTTCGTACTCACATGCTCAGCTATTTACAGTTTGCTGCAGTATGCAGGACACGTTCTTTTCAGGAGAAGCAGAGGCTGACACCAAAGCATTGCAGGCCAAGAGAGAAAGACTGGAGCGGCTGCTCACTCCAGAATCTCATTTGCTCCGCTGTGTAGTCATGGCCAGTGCCGCAGTGCCTGATTCAAGGTGCCATCAAACCGGTTCAGCTGGTCACAATGTGTTAACCTGACAGAGAAGAGCAAATCCATTTGGATTTTCTTTTCTATTTCAGCAGGAGTGCTTCCAACAAGGGGCTTCAAGCCATCACAGTGGCAACCTGAAACATACAATTTTTAGAGGGTTATGTGTCAATTTAGCTCTTCAGTACTCTGTACTCTACTGGTGCACTGGCCACCTTCTTACCTCACGGTGAACTTTGTGAAATAATAAAGTACACAGTGTCAGCCAAAATGATGAAGACAGAAGTATGTTGGCTTCTATATGTTACACTGAAAAGTTTGAAACAAGTGATGTATGTGTTAAGATATATCATCACATACTTTTCACTACAAATAATTTTAACACGTAATCTTCTTAGAAAAGCATTCACCAATAGAATGGGACACTTTGGACAAGCCACACATGAGCCAAAGGTCACCAGGGCCAATGCCCCCCAGAATTGGGCTGTAGAGCAGTGGGACTACCTTTGGGGTGATTTGGAATGATCCAGAACTAATCATCCAACATCAGTACCTGACCCCACTTGGGGCTGAATGCAATCAAATACTCACAACAGTGTTCCAATATCTAGTGTAAAGCCTTCCCAGAAGAGTAGAGAGTAGTTACCACAAACGTTTGGACTTATAGAATATTAGATGTATTGGCTACCATTCAGATTATTTCACTTGCCAGGATATTATATTTTGCAGTGTTGTCTGTTTGCCTCGGTCACTGATTAAACTCTGCTGGGAGCTGTTAAGAAAGAATGACATGGAAGTGTGGTATAACGGAAATTTGAGGAGGGGGGCGGGGGGGGGGGGGGTGCCATGCCTGAAACTCATCCTCTTTCCAGTCAAACATCCTGGAAATTCCAATTTCTAGCTTCCATTTCGTATGATGAGGTTTTTGCATTTCCTACCACCACCCCATCTCCTCCCTGTTCTTCCGCCCTGTGTCAGTCGTATCACCTATGAGTCCTCTGACTTTCTAGCTGCCCAGAACTCCAGCTCAAGTTCTCAAAGTTTTCTCTCAATCCCCTCATACTACCACCATACATTGATGGCACGACCCAAACTATCATATGCTGCTTAGATTAAACGTTTCACTGTATGTTCATTTATTAATGCACTCAGCAGCCCCTGAGTGACTACAGTAACAGTTACTGAGATGAAGATACCATCACATTATTCTTAAATTATTCCTTACAAATGGGAATAAGGTCATCTCCTGACGCTCCCACCTTCTTGCTTTACCGTGGGTGTGGTGTTCTTGGGATCATACATGTAACACTTCTTTCTCCAAACATGACAAACTACTGCCAACCCGTTCTCTTTTTGTTTCATCTTAGCAGAGTATATGGTTCCTAAGCAGCTCTGATTTGCTGTCTCTGCTACCTTTGCACATGGTGTAGGAATGGAGATGACTGTGCTGCAGTTTATTGCTTATCGTTTCCTGTGTAACTTGTTCTTGCCACATTCAGGTCATCGTACAACTCTTTTCAGGTTTTCCTAACTGTGATATCCAGAGCTAGATTACATTAAAAACAAAAATACAACCCCATTTCCAAAAAAGTTGGGATGCTGTGCAAAATGTAAATAAAAACAAAATGCAATGGTGCAAATCATTGAAACCCTTTATTTAATTAAAATAGTACATATCAAATGTTGAAACTGAAAAATTTCAATGTTTTTTGAAAAATATATGCCCAAACCTAGTAAAGTTGTGTAATGCTAAAAACCCCAGATAGTTATTGGCAACAGGTCAGTAACATGATTAGGTATAAAAAGCTTTCAGAAGTACAGATGAGGAGGGGTTCATTACTCTGTGAAAGACTGCATGATCAAACAGCGCAACAATTTGAAAATAACATTTCTCAACATAAAATAGCAAAGAACCTTTGCTTTTTATCAGCTATAAATAATAACATTAAAAGAGAAGAAATCTCTGTATGCAAGGACAAGGCCGAAAACTAGTATTTGCTGGTCAGTATCTTTGGGCCCTCAAGCGGCGCTGCAACAGACATGATTCTGTAGTGGAAATCATTGCAGGGGTTCAGAACATTTTCAGTTTTTGAGATAATATCTAATTGCCAAAATCCAATTGCCCTTTACACTGTGTGTAGGTTTCATGATGAATGGACCCACAGAAATTGGTGAATTATAGGCATTTTCATTACTTCCTATTTTTTGGTTAATAAAAGCTTTTCAAACATGTGCACATGGTTTTTGTGTACTATTGAAATATAAATGTATCTAAGTAAAAATAAATGAAATGATTGTGTGTCATTTACCATAATTCCTTGAAAAAAATCACCAAAATTGGATATATTTCTAGAAATATGAGAAGTATTCTAACAATTATCATGAGATGAGAAATTGATGGGTAGGCCAAAGAAACTGGGCACATGCAGGGACGTTACCTGGCTCTGTACTGTTATAACAAGAGATGCAGGTGCATCTCTATATCTGTTATTTTTTAGCATTTACATGCAACAAAATATAGTGTTAATGGCATTTTCATACCCATTATGACCTATAAGCAGGATTGGGTAAAATACTTTGAAAAAGTAGTGATGGCTGAATACTGAAAACTGTCCTAAATCTATTCAGTAACATATTCAGTTACAATGTATACATAAGCAATGTTTTCATTTAAAATACATTTACAGTACATCTAAGTAGGGAAGATGGGAAAAACTCCATCAACTTATTCCACTAACTTTGCTCCTCACTACTCCTGAATGGCAGTTTCCTTCATGTTATTATTCTGTTCATACATTTCATGAAAAAATCACTTATCATTCAAGTGAAGTTCTGAAAATTCTTAGTCCACCGTTGCTTTCGCAAAACCCCATAAGCAGGAGTTCAGTACATTCTCAGAAAAAAGCTAAGCAACTGTCACTGAGGTGGTCCCCACAGTACTTTTAATCAGGGAGCATAATTGTACTATAATCCATTGAAATGATATTTTTTCAGTTGTACTGACTCCACACACTCTGTCTCGTCTCCAGGCTTTTACTTTATTGTTCTGTTTTAAAGCATCAGGTTATGAAAAGGTGCAGATACATACTTTTCATAACTTATTTAAGGTTCACAATCGTGCCTTGAAACCGCTATTGTACTTTTCAGGGTATATTTACATTGTTTCTTCTTAGATGAAAGAAAAATGTACCTGCACAGAACCTTTATTTCTAACAGTCTACAACGCCGATGCCAAATTTATCACTTACAAAAATGTCCTCTACTGCGGAGATTATTAGTTAACTCGTACCTCAAAAGGGCTCAGTAATGCTGAGATAAATAACCGGCTCATCACACTGATTTATCAGTCTACTCAAGCTTTACCAGGAACTTTGTTAACTGTTAACTCTTTGCTAAAGCTGTTAACTGAGATATTAATTAAAATTTGTCAGTAAACATTGATGGTGTTTTGTTTTCAGTTTAATTTTAGTGCGTGTTCTAAAAAGGATCTCCTAACAATGTAAAAGTTAACTGTAATACTGCCTGTACTAAATGTAACTTGGACTGAATAGAGATACTTCATTTAAGTCTAAAGTCAATAACCAGCGGATAATACGTCAGTCCCCCCCTCCTCCTTCTATCCACACAATTGTGGAGGAGTTTAAAGTCCAGGGTAAACAGAAAAAGTATTAAAAACAGGATTCTGGCTTAAGACGGTCCACACTCCAGTGTGGACAGAACAAATATGTAAAGAGAACATGTTAAACGCAAACAGTGCACACTTACCTCTTCTCAAGGCACACATTCCTCTTTATGTCATTTAAAAAAAACATTTAAAACACTTGAAGTAAGGATGTCTATGTGCATTCAAGCATTGTAACCATTCACATCATTGTATCACATCTATACAACTAGAACTGCGGCCACAAATATCAACATTGAACATCAATAGTAAAATCTTCCCATATGCCCTGTCGTAGATCTACATATGAGGTTCACAATGCCTTCTTTGAGCTGCTCTCGGATGCAGCGACTTTTCTCCTCTAGGGTTTCTGTCCATGGTCTTCTGCTTCAGCCTGGTGGCCTTGGTGAACAAGGCTTTTCTATCATTACTGAAACAGAGCCTTACCTCCCTCCTATCTCCTCAGTGACCCTGAATCAAAAAGAAGGTTAAAAAGAATCTTTTTTATTATTATTTTTAAACACAGTGCACACATAGTCGCCACTTTATTAGAAACATCTACCTCATTTGTATACCTTGCTAGTGTATAGTCGCAGACCTTTAAAGAGATTTCAACCTTGAAGCTGACTCTTTGGTTCATCTTTCCTGCCTTAGCTTTTCTCTCACTGCCAGAAATGATACCTTGGCAGGTGAAAGGATCTTTTACTTAGTCAATATATTTAAGTTTTCTTTATTTACTTTCTGCTTCCTCTTATCTGTAGCCACCATTTCTAACAATGTTTCGTTCTCTGACTCTGTGGCCAACACTTTCACTGGCATCTCTACTGCTCCCATTCTAGAGCTTTTCTTTCATCTATTCATTTACCTTCCCTTGTCCATGTTGACCTCCTCCAACAGTATCTCCTTCTCCATCCCAACTTCCACCTCTTGCCTCTCTTTGCCCCTCACCTACATTAAAATCACTTTTTCCTTCTCAACATTTTTATGCCTTTCCTCTACTTTTCCATCCACTGGTGTGCTTTTCCCTTTTGTCTCAACATCAATAGTGCTTTTTCTGATGAGCTCAAAATGCTTAATATGACTATAAGCAGAACTTAAAGCATAACCATTCATGGAAGGGCAGACACAGCCTAGTTGCATCTGTTGGTTCATTTATAAAAGGGCTTTAAAACACCAGCTTGATCACACTGTGTTTTTTGGTCTGACTCTTTCGGTTTACGGCGTATGACATTGCCTGACTGTAACCCAATCGTTGAATAAAAAACTGATATGTAGACCATGTCCTCATTAACATATTGGCAGAGCCAGCTAGGATGCGGATCCATATGGCTTCCAGATCAGCCTAAATCAAAGTAAACAGATAGAAAAAGCGGTTTCAGTCAAGTACTTGCACACAGCCTAAAACACTCAAGATTAAAATTCACAGCTCCCAAGAAGGTACGGCACTATTACTTGTTATTTATGACAAAAAAGATCTATCATAATGAAACGTTGGCATTGACAAAGCTTCATGGCATTTTAAATTAATGTAATACCAAGGTTTGGCCAAAGCTTTCCTGGTGAACTGCTGTTGTCATATAATGTTTGTGAATGGGTTGGCTTTAGTTTATGTTGTTGTGTACATGTTTTACAGCATGCCACGCAAGGACAGAAACTGACACTGCTGACAGTTTTAGGATGACTGGACAAATGACTAGACAAAGACACACTTAATCACAGTGGTTGTCTTAATGACTCTTGGTTGAATGAGTTACCTCCATAATCAGAAATCTTCCTTCAATTCCAACTCCTGCCAGAAAACAAAAGCTTAAGAAATGAAAAAGCCTTCTGCCATGGCGTTTTTAGTTGCCATGGTAAAAATCACCACGTGATCTGAAATGCACACATAGTTTTTATAGCTTTTAGCTACATATGATTTTTATTTTTAATGTTTAGTTAATCCGTAAGACACATGTCTTTAGGATTATTACTATAGTTTTAATATCTATAGCCAGTTTGTTGCACAAAACAGACACAGAGTAAGAAAGTAGAGTGCATAATTTTCTGTTTCTGAATGGCAACAATCACAACAACAACAACAATAATAACATAATAATAATAATAATAATAATAATTATTCTTATAATAAATTTGCAATTAATAGAACATTTATTAGGGTTATTGTCTGTTCTAGTTTCTTACATCAAGAAAAACAGGCGTGAATAAAAATTACAGCTCATACCTTTAAAAACAACAATTCTGCTATGGGATCACTATAACAATGCATTGGATATCAGAAGGTTATTATTTTTATGTTTGTGAATAAAATCAACCTGAAATTAAATTAAAATCTGAATTCTATTGTAACAAGAAATGCATTCTGGTTTGGGAGCCTTTAGATGCCTTCACTATAGTGTGTTACAACACCTCATCATCAGTGTGTGAAATATCCCCTGGTGTTTGGTTGTTTTTGGCTGCTGCTAATGCCAGCTTCAATAGCAACAATATGCTTGGTTTAACAATTCTTCTTCTGGAAATGTTCTTTTCTAGAACAGTAATGCACTCATCCACACATTGATTGAAATCTTATACATCTTCTCTTTTTTCTCCAGTTTGAGAAATTCACTGCTTCCACCAATTGCATTTGAAATTGGATGAGGTTTCAGGTTTACATGTATGCTACAGTATTTTATAAAGTTTTCAGAGATATCCCAGCCATAGTTACAGTTGCTTGGCTATGAAGGACCAAGCTTGAACCAGCTTGAACCAGCTTGCTACAGTGCCACCCTGAGGCCGTGCTGCAGCTCTAGTTAAAAAGTTTCTAATTAAAATGACCAAAGACAGAAGCCCACTATTGTGGGTGGAGAAACTAAATAATGAGTTTTCCCAAACAGACAGCATTACTTTGTACCATGTTTATCTTTAGGAACACCCCAAAATTTTGATTTTGGGACATTCAGGGCGTCTAAGAGGTTAATTAAAGGGTCTCAGATTCCACAGGACCCCCTGTATTTTACACCTTACTGGTCATAGAGAGACCTTTTCTTCATGAAGTAATGATAACACTGCAGAAAAGCTTATATCTGACTCAAACAAACGCTAAAAGTGTAATAGGGTGTTCAAATTTACATATCATTGATGTTTTTCTGTGAATGTAGGATCATGGGTGTAAGACTTTTGGTCTTATTTTTTGACTAATCAGAAAAAGTGCAGTGTAGACTTGGCAGTACAGCATTTAAATGTTCATCATGTAACTAAATGTGTAATTAATTATGTAACTATAGTTGAATATTATTGCAAAAAGTGAAACGATAAGAGTTAGAGATTTAATTCACTGAGCTCTGTCCTCTCTAGTTCTTTGCCCTCTGGTTTTGCATCTTTTCATGAAATCGAGTCTAAAGTTCTCCTGTTTAGTAATCTTTAACTTTTGTTCTAAATTCTAAAACTTCTCGAGAGCTCTCCCACGCCATCTGAAGAGGCAGGAGTGTAAATAATGACACTGCTAAACAGATTTTCATATTTCATAAGCAGCTTTAGGGTATGGTATAATAGGACTTGACACAAGTTGACTCTCAGCACGGAGAAGCGTGCATTACTGAAGGGGACGTCGAGAGCACACAAAAGGAAAAAAAATCTACCGATCAGAGACAAGGAGAGGTGGGCAGATACCCTTCATACCGCTCTTCTCCACACAAAGCCCCTGGCACTAATTAAAAGCCTGACTGACACCTGCTTGTGAAGGCAACAGGAAAGCTCTCAGTCAACTCAGAGTAGGCAAAGCAAAGTCATATTGAACTGTAATGGTTTTGATGTCTTGGTATATAAACACAGTCATTTTTCTTTTTTTTTGTTCAAATTTTTTGTCCTGATCACTTTTCAGAATCTTGGTATCACTTTATTATGTCTCTGTTTTAGACATGTATAAAATGATTGTAATCTCATCGAAATGTATTTTATTGGCAAAGCACGTTCAAGGATAATGCAGTGGTTGGTATAGTGTAGTGCAGTGCTCACCAGTGCTCTTCCAGGAGATCTACTTTCCTACAGAGTTTAGTTCCAACCAGCTGCTGTGTTTAAATGATGTAGTAAACTAAAAATCCACAAAAATGGAGATAGATGTTTTTCTTTGGACGGTGATGACAGGTAAGCTCTAAGGTGTTCTGTTTTTATTTGTACTTCAGAACAGTGCATGTTCTTTCTTTTTTCCTGAAATTTCTTCAGGTTCCACCCAGAGAGAGGATCAAAGGCAGAGACAAAGTAATAAGCAAGAGAACCGGGCAGCTAGTTCAAAAAGGCCATCAATCCACATGTTTGTTCCCTGTTGAAGAAGTTAAATCATTTGAGTGCGGCTTCATCTGAGGTACATGTTGCTGCTTTATTCACTTTAAGTAGTTACACTGCGTTTATAGAGTATTTACTACTCTGTTATTTACCCTCTGCTTTTACACTCATCTTTTTATTTAGTTGCCTCTTTTTTGTGTTTATTCTTCTTTTTATTTATGCTGTTTTTCTGCATTTATGTTCTTTTTAATTTATTCTCCTTTTTGTTTGCACCCTTTTCTCTGTGCCGGGACACAGGATTGAAACATTTTGTTTTGTGTGTGAGATGGAATGAACAATCTGTGTGTGCATAAATAAAAAAAAAGGAGTGTAAACACAGAAAAGCATAAGTAAAATAGGAGAATAACCAATAAGGAAGAATACTTCTTAAGGGACCGAGTATAGCTCACTGTGAACTATAAAAATATAGGCAGTGATATTGACAGGATTGTTTTTTTTTTATTTTTTATTTTTTTTACAAAAGAGTCAGTAAATTGGACCAAATGTGGGTCAAGTTCCTCTGTTTATGCTGCTCATTGTCACTAAAACTGGTTCTAGATCAGGGCTCCTCCTCATTTGTAAATCCTTCAAATGCATTGTGTAAAAAGGTTGGCAACAGCTTTAAGTGACTAAGTTACTTCTATTTATTCACTGATTTAGACTTTGTCCTAAATAGACCTTAATTCATGTATGTATGTGGGTTAAGAGAAATGCTGGCGATGTAGTTGTACTGAAACGATTTGGACTATTTGATATTCAAGGAAAGATTTTTTATTATTATGTATTTTTGTCTATTATTTTCAGGCTCCAGTGTGGACGGGACAGACCTGGATGAAAATCAAAGAGGGAATTTTCAGTAAAGATTGTTTTTTGTTTTTTTTTTTGTTTTTTTTGTCTCAAATGTTTTCATGTTGTTTTTTTTTATTATTCCAGATTGAAAGCCTTGAAATATATATCACTGTAGATCAAATAAAATAAAGCAGAACTGTGAAGTTGGAGTTTTTGAGTAACATAAAATCTTGGTGCCAGTAATTTGCCTTGAAATATGTATACAGTAACAGCCTCTTAAAATGACTATATTATGTAGAATTACAATAATGTCCAGATAGTAATGTGCTGTAAAAGGCAAGCCAATGCAATAATGTAACTGTAATAAGGTAATACAATAGCACAATGTTAAATTAGAAACTGTAAACTTCTGTGATGCCAGTAAATTACTGTAAAATTTACAGTAGGAAAACAAATGCTGTGATAAAATAATACAGTACAAATCAGTAAATAAAAGAAGTTACAGTTCAGCTACTGTAGATTTCCAGTACTGTACTGGAGCAAATGTAAGCAAAAAATCCTATCTATCTAATATATATGATATACTGTTAAATTAATCAAACCCTCCTTGACGTAAAGCCAATCACTTGCTCCATATTTATCACTGCAGCCAGGAGGACCAGCGCTGGCTTTAAGTGGATTTACCAATCAAACAGCATTTAAAATGACATAGCAGAGGAGGCAGACCCCAAAAGCACAGCGTACATATGAACCTTGGCCTCAGACTCTGTGTTATGGTTAATGGAACTCCACTGCTTTTCACGGCGTCCTCCAGAGCGTTTAGTTTGGTGCTTTCAGCAGTGCGCTCTCCAGCTCAGGTCAAGTTCTCTGCACTGAGCTCTTTGCAGACCCACAATAGCTTTTTGCCAACACAAACAGGAAAAAAGGCACTGCTGGGAAAACATGTTATCAACATGTTTGATGGGATAAAGTGTAGCCTACATAATCAATGCAAATACGCCCACATTATGTGAGTAGATTTGGTCCGACATTTCTAACTCAGTGCCACTGAGGGTGTTTGTGAAATGTCATTTGTCGTTACAGATTGAGGACGTTCACCCATGTTTCACATCTGTTTGTTGAGGAATGGAAGCGGAGCCTGTACTCATCAACATCATCAAAGAGGCCCACAGGCCAAATTCAGCCCATTTTCTCTGGTTCCAACACATCCTTCAAACCTTCTTTTCATTCTGTGTGGAATCTATAAAAGGATAAAACACTGAACACTCTTACCACCAACACCTGTTACAGGTAAGGCACATTACAGTTTTCTTTCAAGAGACAGCAGGAGGACATGAACCATGCTTGATGGCTATTTTGTGGTAGCAACTGTTTCATTGCTGATCAGACAGGATGCCTAAGCATTTCAGAACAACAGCATAACAAAGCCATACTTTTTAAAACATGATCTATTGAATACCAACATATATTTTCCTCATTGCGAGGAAAACATTAGTTATTGCTAATGCTTCTATAGACCAAATCAGAATGTTTGTAATTATAAAGGTTTGCTATACGTCCGAGTGGAAAACTCGCATCCAGGCAGCATGGAAAAAGCTCAAATTAACCAACAATGAATTCAAACACTGACAATAACAGGAAAATCTTGTTGTGTTTGAGGCTGTCAAATGTGACCAAGTACATAATGGATCTTCCTGTTTTAAAGTGCAGGCAGAGCTGCTAAAAGTAGTATTATTCCCACTAAAAGATGTTCTGTCTTTAGCAATGCTTGATGTTGAAGCCAACAACAATTTAGCAAATATTTTACTTTCCAGATGAATATAAATTTTAGCCATTGTTATATGCCATCCAGTAAGCTAACTAGCAAACAATCTGAACTGTTGTTTGGATGGTACCTGCTGATGCTTGAGCAGGCAGAAATGAACTAGAATTAGAACTGTAAGCCCAATTGTTTCCTATTAGGTCAGTACCATGGGCAGCTGTGCAAATTGTAAATAAAAATAGAATGTAATGACATGCAAATCATTTAAACCTTATATTTAATTTAAAAAAGTACAAGGAAAACATAACAAATGTTTTGCAGTTTTTTGAAAAATATATGCCCATTTTGAATTCGATGCCATTTCCAGATGAAGTATCAAACGTTCATGGTTATATGACAAAAAAATAACCACAGTCCTGAAGTTATCAAGCTAGAAAATTTGTTTAAATATAACGGTCAACTTGGACCATGACAGCTTTAGTAACCCCTGCTGAAAAATAAAGCCCATAGCAGCATGAATTCCACACTGGTATAAGTTTGTTTATGCTTGCACCCAGCATGATTGAATTTTGAATTTCTGGCATTTTTGAATTTCTATTCATCCATTCATCACCATAGGCAGTATAAAGGGCAGTTTCTACACTCAAATGATGTAGAAAAATAAAAATCAGAAAAATTGGAGATACTTGGGTTAGTTTCTAGCATAGACACAACTAACTAATTTCAACAACAACATTAGAACAATCTACTTTGTCAAACTGTGAATGTTCGGAGGTTCAAACTGTTTTCTGTCTAATACATTGGTTAAACTCTTAGGATTAGCATAAAGTCATGTTCCAATGCAGTATTATTGCCATTATATAGCCAGAAGTGAATTCTCTACTTCTGTGGAAAATGCTGATTTTTTAGTAGGATTTGCAATGGTATGTTAGCACCTTTCTAACTGTGCTGTATATTTACTGTTCCACTGGGCTTAATAGCACATATAATCACTTATTCTTAGAAATTTTAAAAGCCTCACTATCATGTGGTATGATGTGAACTAATGTGCAACTGGATATCTTCGTTGACCCCTGTTGTGTTCTATACTAATAATGTCATAAACATAAAAGACAAATGTTTGCTATTGGTTGATGCACTGAAGGTGGTTGTTACATCATAATACCAATTGCTACTTAATGGAACAAATAAACTGAAATAATTGATTGACATATGAATCAAATGTGGTTCACCTTAATAGCTGCAAGCAAACACAATGCACTCTATTAAAGTGGCTCATTGAAAAAAAAAATGTATTTGAGAAAGTGATGTATGGGCGGTCAGTTAGATGGACTGTGATGTGGTCAGAGGAAGAGATTACATGAACATGAACATGATTATGGTCCATCAGTGGGGTAACAGGCATTGGCCATTACTGCAGTCATTACGGTTTGTGGAGCAGAGAGAGAGAGAAAGAGAGAGAGAGAGAGAGAGAGAGAGAGAGAGAGTGAGAGAGAGAGAGAGAGAGAGAGAGAGAGAGAGAGAGAGAGTGAGAGAGAGAGAGAGAGAGAGAGAGTGAGAGAGAGAGTGAGAGAGAGAGAGAGAGAGAGAGAGAGAGAGAGCGGCTGAAGCAACAGCATTCCAGTAAAGGTTATTTCACTGCACTAGTGCTGTGTACAAACTAAGCAAGCTGACAGACCACAGTTAGCTAATACAGCTGATTTGCATTATTCACACACAAAACAGTTTGTGAGGGCTATGGGGGCATCTTTCTTTCTTTTCATCCTCACCTCCTTTCTCTCCTTTCACTAAATTACTCATAGATTCATATTTCATTTTCCACTTTCACAATCAGTCTACATCTGCATTCACCACCATGGTGAAATGGCACAATGGAAAAACAGAGAATTCTGTCTATCAGAGGCGTCAAAGTAGAGCTTAAATATTTGTTTGAACCCAATCCAACTTTCAGAATTTGGTCAGTTTCAGGCATCACTTCTCATTCAGTGCATTAATAAGGCCTGGATGGGTTCAACTTTCTCATAAACCCCAGAAAATGTGATCACTTTTAATAGATTTGGTTTGCATTTGCTCCTGATTTAGTTAAAGTGTCATTTAAACTTCATTTAGGAAAGTTAATAAGTGGGCTATTGTTTTCAGTGATACAGTCACATTCAGACAGAGTTTTGTCAGGCTACAGTCACATGAATACATTTTGTTGGGTTAAAATTGGATTGAGACAATTTTGTTGGCTACAGTGGCTTCAGACTGAATTTTATTGGCTCTCCATCGTAGTCAAAATAACAATGTGACCCTTGAATTAGTATCAGCTAAAAATGCAATGAATTTGCAAGCTTTTCAACACTAGAATGCATATCATACAAGCCATTAGTACATCTACATCCACAAATGACTCAAATGACTTGTGCTCTGTTATCTCCACATTCACATAACATGGTTAAAATGTTTCAGTTTACTGTTTTAAAATGGAATGTTAATTAACACAGTGAGTCATCTCAATCATCTGCTTACAGTATTGACACATTACCAACTAACTTTTTTTAAGAATGTATTGCACTGTCTAGATGCCTGTCTATTCCTACTCTCAGCACTGCCTTTGATATCATTGACCATTGAATCTTATAGATAGACTTGAAAACTGGGTTGGGCTCGCAGGAACTGTCCTAAAATGGTTCAGTTTATACCTGCAAGGAAGGAACTACTTTGTTGAAGTAGAAAGTTATATTTCTGAGAGAGTGCCAGTGACCTGTAGTGTCCCTCAGGGTTCAATTTTTGAGCCACTCTTATTTATTGCGTTCTGACTCTTGGTCAACTCTTACAAGTCTAAGGCTCACTTTGCCTTGAGCACATCACTAATTAGATGGGACAAAACTTTCTGCAGTTGAACAAAGATAAAACAGACATTATTTTATTTGGGAATAGCAATAAGAAATAATGATACTGTGCAGGTACATTTTTGGTTCATCAAGGTACAAACAATGCAAATGTGCCTTCAAAGGTACAACAGTGGGTTTCAGCAGAATCCAGATGCGTGCGGATAAAAGGGACAAGACTGATTGTATTATCACAAGGCTGAAGCATAGTCGATTAACAAGCATGGGTCAAAACCAAAAGGCGGATGAAGATCACAATGGTGATAACAACAAGCAGACGAAACGAAAAGGGCAAGGCAGAAGACGTGGTCGAAAGACAGGCAAAAAGGTTCCAAAAACACAGAGCAAAAGTCCAAGGCAACAGTGCAAAAGAAGCAAGCAAAAACGAAGAGAGATAAACAGGCAAAGGTTGAAAAATCAGCAATAACAAGCAAATCAAACACTCGGTAATTTCATTAGAAAGCAATACCTCACACTGACTACTACTAAAGCCCGGGCTTATATACTAACTGCTTTAAACATGCGATACCTAAACGCAGGTGACCCTTCTTAATAATCAGGGGATTGAGAACGCTGATAGGTTGGCACCCTAGTGCCAGAAGTCACGTGATCACCAGTAGTATTGTGGGTCATGTAGTCAGTTTCAGAGTCCAAGTCAGGAAGAAGCTGAGAAGTCACATGATCTCCTGATGGAGTCTGGGTTATATAGTCCGTTTCACTTTGAGAGTCTGTCCAAAGCGTCACGCATACCTTTTGTTCTAAGAGTGTAGCTGCCTCTCTGGACTTGAGAGCCCTAAAATCTAAAGAACTAACATGTAACCTTGGTGTACTAATATACTCATATATCGGTTTTAGCTGTCATATCAAAGCAGCCCTTAAATCAGCATTTTATTACCTTAAGAACAAGATCAGAGATTTTCTCATTGAAACAGACCTGGGAAACTCATCCAGCCGATATTTCTAGCAAAACTGATTAATGTAATGGTCTCGTAACTGGACTCCCAAAAAGACAAACATCTTCAGTTGACTCAATATACAGCTATAAAAAAGAAAGAAACTCATCACCCCCTCATTCTTAAATCAGTACAATGGCTACCAGTAATATACTATTACGGGTCTATAAATTGCTCAGTGGTGCAGGACCAGCATATTTATTTCATATGTTGCGGTGAAATGAGCTGAGCAGAACTCTCAGATCATTAGGAACTAGTCTGTTAGTCCTGCCGAAGGTGATGACTAAACATGGAGAAGCAGAGTTTAGCTTTGAGTGATAAACAGGCTTTGCCTGATTACAGGCCCATAAATATCTCATTGAAATATAGTGGTATTTGTGATAATGTCTCTCTTGCTTTCCCCTCTCTCCCTTTCTTATCCACCCCCACCCCCACCCCCTCTTTCTCTCTCTCTCTCTCTCTGTCTGTAAAAAGTCCAAGAGGAATGCAAAACAGTGTATCCATAGACATGTTCTGGACATAGATCAAACATAACGTCTCTCTACGAGTCAGCTTCTGAATCGTCGCAGAGTGTCGGCCCTCTCATTTATCCCAGTACTTTTCTCTCTGAGCTGAATGTGTAGGATAAGCTTGTAGGGGGTGGCAGGGTCAGGGCAGACCACCAACGCTCTCAGCCAACAGGCTGAGCAAACAAACCCAAACAAAAGCCCAAAGATGCCTGTAGGAACAGGCTTTGTGCTGGCGACTCGAGGGAGCTCCATTTAGGCCTGTGTCTGGCAGCTTCCTGTTAGCTCCCCTCTACAAACCTGTAGACTCAGCGCTCATTAGAGACACATGCCCCCCTTACATGGCCCCTGCATGTGGCCAGCATTGTCTGCAGGAGGACAGCATCTGAAAACATATGTCTCAGAGGTGACAGTAATCGAGGGCAGGTGCTGGGAGTTAGTGCTAATCGCTAATTTCGTTAGCAAGTTGGACCTCGTCCTCAAGATGAGCCATGGGCAGCTTTGTCTTCACTAAGAATCCCCACTCATATAGAAGAGCTACACTTAAAGGGGAATTCCATTAATTTTTCCCAATTATTATTGTGTGAATAATTCATTCAGAACGGTATGATGTGAAATGCTACATTCTAGAAAAACTTACCGACTCAGAATTATTCACAGTGGTGGACCAGACATTTGAAGAACTTAATGCTTCTATAAGCTCCCTCACAGAAAGTTATTATACAAAATTGTTATGAATATGCTTCCTGATTTTTGAGATTTTTGATTCTTGAATTTGGCTAAATTTGTGTTGTAGACATTGTGACCCCTGGTTTATCACCACCACTGTAAGGAAATCTAGTAATTTTCTCTATAATGAACCACTTCACATATTAGTTATTGCATTTTGCAGAAATTATATGTAGAAAAATGGGTGGAATTCTACTTGGATAATATTCTATTCATATTAATTTTTTTTTTAATAAAAAGCCTTTTTTATTATTTGTGTGCTTTTTTTATTAACTTTTTTATTATTTGTGTGCTTTTATGTGACAATTTTTTACATTCTTACAGTTAAACAGGTTTTTGTGTTAAGGAGCCTTTAAATTGGCCATTACAGCCCAAAACCACAGTTTAATATGTTATTTGTCATGCTATGCAGAATTCTGTAATGCAACATTGTATCCCTCAGCTTGACGGTGTGACAGAAATCATCATTTTATTTTATTTTCATGTTATCAGTGATCAGTGTTCTCTCACTACAATATCCAGAATGCGTTATGCCACTGGTGTTCTGTGGTGTCCCCCAGGGTTCAATTCTTGGGCTGCTCTTATTTAATTTATCACTAACTGGATGAGACAAAACTTTCTGCAGTTGAATAAAGACAAAACAGAGATTACATCATTACAGCCAAAAATTAGAGTTCAATAAGTTATTTGGCATGTTATGTCAAATGTTTTAATGCAATATTGTATCCCTAGTTTGACAGTTATATATATATATATTCACAGTTATATATAATTTTCATGTTATCATTCATCAGTGTTCTCTCACAGTATGCGTTATGCCAATTGTCTCCATCCCTGGCCTGCAGTGTCTAGTTCTCCTGCTTCTCAACCGCTGCAGCTAATTATCTTCCTCAGAAGTTTTTGATTGGCTGGATCAGATACATTAGTGTTAGGTAAGTTGGGGGATGGGACGCAGCAAATGCAGGTTGGAGCCAAACTCTGCAGGAAGGTAGTTCTGCAGGACCACCTCTACAAGTACATCACACAACCACTGTGAATCAATAATCCTGTGGTGTCTGACTGCTAGCCTAGCCACTGATTGTATCCTTTTTCAACACAAAGCGGAAGCCAGAGAAAAGTTTTTACCCTTTGCTAAACTGAGGTAAAGTTTCTAGATACCCTAGATAGCTAACTTGCTATGTAATTAAATTGCTCTGTCACAGTGATGATATGAAGTTATATGATTTTAACAAGGTATTTGACTTACTAGCAGTAATATTAGCTGTCTGTGTTCCTTGTGAATTTAACTATACAGCTAATAAATACATAAAAATAAATAAATAAATAAAAATAAAAACAGCCCCATAAATCCGCCCCTAATGCATTTGTGGTTTTTCTGACCTTCTGTCAGAACAAAACCTTTTACGTTCAAAAAGTTAATTTTACATGGCAAAAAAATGTTCTTAACTTTTAATGGTATTAAATGGAGAAACCTGCGACCCTGACGGAGAAGCGGCTTAGAAAATGGATGGTTGGATGGATAAATTGAGAAATATCGTTTTTCAAGTAATTCTGGGCCGTTTTTGCTGGTGTGTTCATCATTAATTTTTGAGACAACATAAAGGACAACTGCCCTTTTCAAAATACGTGAAAAAATGACAAACACCATCATCAACATAACATATATATAGTTATTCCTAATACCAATATTACTGCTATTAATATTAGTAATATAATCACTTGTAGGTAGTTTGACCAGAGGAGGATGGGTCCCCCCTGGTGAGCCTGGTTCCTCCCAAGGTTTCTTCCTCAGTTCTGGGGAGTTTTTCCTTGCCACTGTTGCCCCTGGCTTTCCCACCAGGGGGTTTCTGTACATTCTTACAGTCCTGTTGAAACTTTGTCTTTTCCGAAATTCTGTAAAGCTGCTTTGTGACAACATCCATTGTAAAAAGCGCTACAAATAAATTTGATTTGATTTGATATAACACATAAAAACTCAGAAAATGTGTAGGTTCATTGGTGATTTTGGATAGTAAATGCACACACACACACACACACACACACACATCTTCTAAGCTGCTTATCCTTCTGGGTTGCAGGGGAAGCTGGAGCTTATCCCAGAAGTCTGGATAATACATAAAATGTCTATATTTGTGTTGTAGACATAGGAACCCCTGGTTGTTATCACCACAATTGTAAAGAAATCTGCAAATTTTCTCTATGATTCTCTATAATTCTTCACATTATAACTAATCTGAATGACTCTGTGTATCCATCCATCCATCCATCCATTTTCTAAGCCGCTTCTCCGTCAGGGTCGCGGGGGGATGCTGAAGCCTATCCCAGCGGTCATCGGGCAGAAGGCAGGATACACCCTGGACAGGTCGCCAGTCCATCGCAGGGCAGACAGGCAGACAGACACAGACAGACACTCACACACTCACACCTAGGGGCAATGTAGCAGGTCCAATTGGCCTGACTGCATGTCTTTGGACTGTGGGAGGAAACCGGAGAACCCGGAGGAAACCCACGCAGACATGGGGAGAACATGCAAACTCCACACAGGGAGGACCCCCGGTCATCGAACCCAGGCCCTCCTTGCTGTGAGGCAACAGCGCTAGAAAACATGGTGGAATTCTCCTTTAATATTCTATATTTTTCTCGTATTTATCTTTTTAAAAGTCTACTTATTAACATTTGTGTGCTTTTATATGACAATTTTTACATCCTTGCAATTAAACTTGTTTTTGCTAAGGTGACTTCAAAAGGGCATTTTGATATAACATAAAGGACAACTACCTTTTTCAAGTAAAAAATGACAAACAACTAAAATGGTGATTTTTTTTTTGGGCTCAAAAGCTACAACATAATAATTAGAAGAGAGTTTTCATAGTCCTTAAAGTGGAAAAGTTGAGTCTAGATACTACTACGGCACCTCTGTAGGAGGCAAGTAAGCATGCTTACAACAGATGTAGTGAATTTTTAGGTTTATTATTATTTAGGAATTTTTAGGATTAGGTTTTTCATGTTGGCCAGGATTTTATATGTAAATGACATCTGATCTGATCCGCCCTGTATTATTGCGCCTTTAGCAATGTTCACATATTAAATCAAAAGCTTTCATTTTAAAATGGAAAGGGAACTTCAGTTTTCCATCATATAGGTCCTTTGAATATATAAATATGTGTGCGCCAAAAGAAGAAATCAAACAGCCGCTGGTGTTCTCAGAGCAACAGACTGACCACCCCAGAATCCACCCCAGAGTCCACCCCAGAGTCCTTCAACATCATTGAATGTGTAATTGTGATTACTTTGATCTTGAGAGCCACAAAGTGCAAAAACATCCCTGAAGATTTCTTTGACAAAGCGAGAGTCCTGAAAAGAATGAAAGCTGTAATAAAGTCAAAGAGCAGACACACTAAATATTGAAAATAACTGATGTTATATTTAATTGTTGAGGCTGGTGTTTTATCTTCTATCTAAAAACAGTTAGTAAAAAAAAAAGTTAATGCCAGATTTCTCACATAAATCTCTAGTCAAATAAAACTAAAGGACTTTACACACATGCAAATGAGTCTACACACAAACAACAAGCCAGAAATAAACTTGCAAACTGTCCTGGCATGACAGGGAATGCATGCTATAACATGTAATACTGAGAGGAGAAAAGTAAAAGCTAGTAAGCAAAGGTTAGACAGAGAGGTAGAGAGAAAGAGAGAGCGAGAGAGAGAGAGAGAGAGAGAGAGAGAGAGAGAGAGAGAGAAAGAGAGAGAGAGCTATATTCTACACTAAACCTCAGCCAGTGGCCTCCCTCCTGAATGGGTAAGTGATGGTAGAGCTCATTCCCGTGCACCACTTACAGTATCTGCCTCTTCTCCACATGCTGCGTAAATGTATGTGTAGTGCTGAATGCTCAGTACGTCCAACAGGGTTAAACACAAATCATCGGCCTTTGTTAGCATCCGCTCACAGATCTGTCTCTGGCCAGCAGAGGGAAAGTGCACTGTCCTTACCATGCTGCTGCTTCATCAAGCACTACTCACATCTAAATGACTAGAATGGTACTGAAGCCGAATCATCAGCTATGCCTTTATCTAATGCCTTGCAATTATACCGCAAACAATTCAATGCCATTTGATATGAATTCATTCTCCAGTTTTATGAGGCATGTGAAGGCCACATGAGCCGACTAATCATACATAGCCTGTTACTTTTAGCTTGACTGACAGTTCATTAAGGTCATTCCAACAGACCAGCCACAGGCAGTGTGGGGGAAAATGACCAACAGGTTGTCAGCTTTCAGGTAATTGCGCCCGTTTCATTTATTGCATAATTGTGAAAGAGTGGACAGACTGATGATAGATGTTTTTAAGGACTTATCAATGCTGATGTTATCAATCCATACAAACCCTTCTGATTTATATGCTGCTGAAGAGTGGATTCAGTATGAATACTGCTCATTATACAACCACGGTTGATAAGGGGCCTAATAACCTAATTCCAAAAATGGATGAATTTATGTATTTCAGCATCAACAGTCCATAACATTATTAAAAGATTTCGAGACTATAGTGGAATCTCTTTGCATAAAAGGCAGGGCTGAAAACCAATTCTGAATGCCCATGACCTTCAATTCCTCAGAAAGCGCTGCACAAAAACTAACATGCTTCTGTAATGAATGTGACCATATGGGCTCTGGAATGCTTTGAAAAACTCTTTTCAGTAAGCAAAGTTTCTCACTGCATCTACAAATGCAAGTTAAGACGCTAAGATGTAAAGTAGAAGCTGTATATCACCAACATCCAGAAATGCCGCCAACTTCTCTGGGCTAACGTCGATCTGAGATGGACTGTTGAGTCCACCTTTCAAAGCATTTCGGGAAATAATGGACATTGTGTTCTCCAGGCCAAAGAGAAAAAGAAAAGAGAAAGAATTTTAATTGTTACCAATGCAAAGTTCAAAAGTCAGTGACTGGCATGGTACGGGGGTGTGTTAATAGGTAATCTTGCACAATATATGCTAAATAAACTGAGGGAGGCATAGTCACTTTGAAGCAACATATGTTGCTATCTAGAAGATGTCTTTTTCAGGAACATGCTTGCTTATCAAGACAATGCCGAGCCATTTTCTGTATGTTCTCAAACAGCGTGGCTTCATAGAAAGGGATTGCAGGCACTAGACTGATTGTCTCCTATTGAAAATGTTTGGTGCACTATAAAGTGCAATATATGGCAATGTAGACCACAGACTTTTGAGCAGATGAAGTGTTATGTTAAGTAAGAATGAGAAAAAACATCTGCTTTCACAAGTCCAACAATTGGTGTCCTCAGTTCCCACAATTACTGGATGTTGTTAAATGGAAAGGGGTTGTAACACAGTTGTAAAGAAGCCACTGTGCCAACTATGTTTTGGACATCTTGCAGGCACCAAATTTATGCGTATATATACACAAAAACAATAAAGTTAATTAATTGAAACATAAAATACCTTGTCTCTGCACTGATTTCAATTGAATACAGGTAAAATCTTACTTTTAGAAAATGGGTTTGTAAAGAATTTGTTCAAAATACTAACGGTACGATTGATGGTATATTGATTTAAATTGCTAGTATGGTATTTGTTTGAGACGCAGCTACAGTTGAAGCCCCTGCCGACATGGGATGACAATCATTTGTGATTACCATACAATGACATGCCGCTTAATCTGCATCAATATATGGAAAGCATTTAGAGGAAGACTCGAACAAACATTTTAACACCTGGTCAACAGTATAAACCAGTCAGTGGAGTTCAAATCCATACTGTTCGGTCCAAAACTGGACATGTGGTTATCAGATATGACAAATGTATAAGCAAATTTCAGCCTTTAGGATGGGACTGACTACTTTTTAATCTATGCAACATTTGATGTGAAAGAGTGGTGACAGTATTTAGTGGCTATATAAGCGTTTTTTACTTGTTAACTACATTAGTCTTGTAGCTCCAGCATAAAAGTAACCTTCAGGTGGAAAGCTGTGTACTGGCTTTAAATATGCGTTTACAGTAGAGTCAAAAATTTGAGAAAATTGAATTTATTAAGTATGCACAGTCGTTTTATTGATTTCTCACACAACAGAATGATCAGGATGTAAATGTATTAAGTCGGCTCTGGACACTTTTGAACGACCAGCTCAGGGAAGCCGGTCCTGCTGTCCATCTCTCTGGTGAAATGGAGGTCAGCGGCCTCTCCTATGACCACCTCGGCTGTTGTGAACACTTCCAGGTCACCCAGTACGTGACCCCCAATGGTTTTGCCCTCTTTATCAGCTAGACAGATATGCAGATGAGCTTCTCTGTTCAAAGTGCCCACCAGAGAGACGATCTCGAAACGTTCCCTTAGCTGAATCACCTACACAAAAACACACAGCCTGTCAAAGGTCTCTTCAACTCATTAAGAAAAACACCTGCAGAGGTTTAGGTAGCATAAAGCAGCTATGTGCTAAACCTTTGGGTATATTTAGTGTCAGCTTTGTGTTCATCAGAGTGTCTTCTTTGTTATGAAAGTTTTTTTTTGGTGTTACCAAAAGTGACTACTGATGAAGTGCTGCAGGATGATGTACCATCAAGGTAGGGGTTTTTGTGAGTTGTTTAAGTGACAGTTGTTTAGTTTGCTATTTTTGAGTTGGACCCAAAGTATTGATTAGTACTGATGTACTTTTGAATATGGAAAACGCAATTTCCATAAAACAATAAAAAATGAATAATTCTAAAAAAAAAAAAAAAAAAACACAAAACAAATGGCAACAGATGTGCCCCACAACTAGTTTTCATCACCGTAAGTACCTCATTGGTGTTGCTGGCTGTGGCGTTGGCCAGCCGCAGCGTCGCCCTGGTGACACTGCCCACACAAGTGATGATGAATGGAGCTTTGAGCTGCCGCTCCTCCACAAAAGCCTGTAGACTGGAGAGGAGCTCCTGCCCCGGGCCATAACGCAGTGCAAATACACGCAGAGATGAGCACACACCTTCCTACACAGAGAGAGAGAGAGAGAGAGAGAGAGAGAGAGAAAGAGAGAGAGAGAGAGAGAGAGAGAGAGAGAGAGAGAGAGAGAGAGAGTAAGGAGAAACGTATACAGTTCTTATACCTGTGGGTGTACTGACTAATTAATAGACTGACATATGATCAATGGATTTAAATGCTTTGGCAACACTGTTATGTGTTCATTAGCCTTGGATCAATGTATACAACAGAAAAACTGCTTTATAGGATCTGCACACAGAACACCACCAACTACACACATACTTGCTTTGAACGCCACTTAAAAATCAGGTTTTAGGTTGCCAAACAATTCTGGGGAATATGCATATGAACCAAAGAAACTCTGAGGTATGAGATCCACGCTCTGCTGGAGAGTTAAATGGATGAGCTTTTTGAATTTGCTCGTTAGCTGATTCGATGGACTCTCTCCTCCACCACTGACCCAGTTTAACACCCTGAGCTGGATGATGTACGTATGTTTTCTGCACAGACGGCATGTAACACTGTTACCATCCAGTGGCTTTTTATGCTTATTATGTTAGAAACATAAATACTGCCCAACTGGCACGTTATAGATTATTAGGTAATATTAGAAGCTAATTCAGTTGGTATTTACTTGGTAATTACATAACCCTCATCCCACCTCAGCTGGCTGCGGGTAGGTGTTACAAGTGCATTCTCTGTGAAATCCAAATGAAATGTGGTCTTGCTAGGTCAATATATATATGTAATTAATGCTTTCTTTTTTGTCTAATATTTTCCAAAATATTTATGAGGTTAAGCTCGGACAGATTAGGATTTAGATCACTGATTACCATTTGTACTCAACATCAGTCATTTCTGTTTAATAACATCCAACTGATGATTTTTCTGCTCTGATGTGAAACAGCAATTTATTTATATTATTTTTTTGCAGTGGTTTTCCACATTGTTTGAAAAGCGGAACAAATGTTTCATACATTGAGCCACAAAAACACCACTTACACTGTACAGAAAAGTAAGTAACTGGGTTAACATGAAACTTGGAGAAATGTAAAACACAATATAGTCTTAACACTACAAGTTCTGCCAATTTAAAATTTCAAGCTAATCTTTTAAAATCTGCATTTTTTCCAGTGTAAACTAATGTGCATAAAGTTCAACTTCTCAACTTTTTGACACACAACATCCCCCAAATCTGATACAGAAAACCTATCGTGCACCACATTGTGGCATCGGACAGAGCGTGTGCCTTGCACCTTGCTATCATTGAATACACTACATGTCCAAATGTATCCAGACAGCTTTTCTAATCAGTGAATTCAGCTACTTTCAGGTCACCCTTTACTGATAGAGGTGTTCAACTGAGCACACACAGCATGTACAATCTCCATAGGATAGCACTAATCAATAAAATGGTACACTGAAGAGCAGCTGCACATGATTCTAAGATAACCATGTCTAATGCCCCCCAGGCATCAGGCTGTGGAGCAGTGGAACTACATTCTCTGGAGTGTTGGAGCTCCATCCAAGAACTTTTCATCAAACATCAGTGCCTTTGCCTGGCTGAATGCAATCAAATCCTCACAGCAATGTTCTAACATCTAGTGTAAAGCCTTTCGAGATGAGTAGAGGTTGTTACGGCAGTAAATACCCTTTATTTCAGAAGAATCCCTGGATGAGCAGGTGTCTACAAACAGTGTATTTGAACCATCCATAGTGTCCTGTCAATGTTGGGTACAAAATCTCCTACAAAGAAAATTACTCAGAATAGATAACAACAGTTTGTTTTAATGTTATTTAACACCTTTGGTGACTTCCACAATTGTGCAGTCACCAAAGAAGACATGAGGATTGCGTTTTTGTGAGTATAAGTAGGCCTGTGTGTGTGTGTGTGTGTGTGTGTGTGTGTGTGTGTGTGTGTGTGTGTGTGTGTGTGTGTCTTTCTCCAACCACAAGCTGTGAATGTATTGGAGAATGAGTACTGTTTGCGTTTTGTATTCTGTGGGTCAACGCATTCATTCAACACGTCTTTTTTTCTCTCGCTCATCTTTATCTGCCTCTCTTTTTCCTTCTCCCTCAGGCTGGCCCCTCTCTCTCTCTCTCTCTCTCTCTCTCTCTCTGTCTCTATAGGCCTCGCCTGCTCCACTGTCTGCCTGCCTCTGCTTATCTCTCCGCGCTTCTCCGTGCTCTTCACAGCACTGAAAGGAGAAGGCTGGACACCTGGAGGTTGCACAAGAGACGCCTTTTCAGGACTAAACACCCTGACACTTGCCAGCTGGAGCATTGTAAACTACGCTTCAGCCTTCAGACCTTGGCAACACAGCCTGTTCTGCCGTTAGCCCTCTCTGTCTCAGTCTCTCGCTTCACATCAGGCCCAGAGCTACGCAATACACTGGCAAACTTTTTTATGATTTTGGCCATTGTGAGACTGACATTGCAAACGATAAGTAACATACAAAAGAACCTCTAACAAATCCCAATATATGTAATTTTTCAATGCAGAACCTAAGCCTCATCTTTTAATTAATAACTGATATTATGTTTGATAAGGCTGATGCAAGTACTCAATTAAAATCAACTAAATAAAAAAATCAAATCTATTAAAATTTATGTTATTGATCATTTTGCTTGATTAGTTCAGTTTATCAAATGATTGAATGATAAACAGGCTATCCACAAGCCATGTTTAGCAGATTCTCCACAAGAAAAAGCTATTAGCCCTAATGTTGCTTTATGCGCAACACTGTAAGAGAGGAAACCCACACCAGGAGGATCTCACAAATCCACATATGCTTGTAGTTACAAATAGTCCATATATCGACTGGCCGCTTCATTAAGTACACCTCCTATTTCTATTCTATAATAACAGAAAAAAACTACAGATTAGGTTTTATTTGGATGATGGAACTTTCTCAGCAATACATTGCCACTGACGTGGAGGTGGCATGTTAGTATGTGTTCAAGTGGATCAGACACAGCACTATGTCAATTCGGTGTCCACTCTGTAGACACTCCTACCACGTTGGTCCAGCTTGTAGATCAAAATCAGAAAGGGTAGTTCATCTGTTGCTGCACAGTTTGTGTTGGCCATCCTCTAGTCCTTCATCAGTGGTCACAGGACACTGTTGGCTGGATATTTTGGGTTCTCTGTCCAGCACTGCTGTGTCTGATCCACTCATACTAGCAAAAAACACACATCACCACCACCACATCAGTGTCACTGCAGTGCTGAGGAATAACCCAAATAATACCTGCTGTGTGCACCATAGATGAACTGTCCATCCTTCCACTGTGAGAAGACAGCTCAGCACTATGGGTCTGAAAGTATGTGTAGCTGTCAAGAAGCCTCACTGAGAAAAGGAGACAGAGACATCAGACAAAGAAGCTGAACAGCCCAGAGTCCAGACCTCAACATCACTGAATGTGTTTGATTATTGAATTGTGAGAAGAAGAAAGGCTAAAACCAACACCCAAGACTGAACTTTGGAGGTGTGGAAAAAATATCCCTGCAGATTTCTTTGATTCTTAAAATCTTCAGTTAGCGTTACTGTTATCTGTTATTACTAGACTTTTTACCAGATATAATCATTGAACATAACATTTCTGTGAACCTTCCACTCAGAGTAGCTAATATTTAGAAGCTATGTCAGCTTTATCTGCTTTGGAGAAAAAAGTTACAGTGCAAAATAAACCATCTAACAACATTTTATTAAGCAATGTTTGGGTAAGGTCACTAAGTTACATTAGCTCCTGCTGTCTAGACTAGCTAATGCTAAAGCTTTAACTTCAAGTCTTTTTTTTCAAGTCAAATTTCAAATTTTGGATTTTGTCATTGTTCCAATGAATGCAATTATTTAAATATATGCAAGGAATGCAATATCTAGCAATGTAATGTTAATAGTAAACAGACATGTTGTTCATCAATCAGGCCTGCAGTTTTCCCTTGGTAGTTGATGGGGAATCATGGGGAACAACCTAAGGCCACATCACTACATTTCCTATTCTCTGTTTCCCACCTAAATTCAGAGTGATTCGTCAGCGTTTTGCAGAGATTTGTGCCAAAGAGTGTTTTCAGGGCATGTAAGTCAATTTTTTCAACAAGTTTTTTTTTGGTTACTGAGCTGTTTGTGTAAATTACAAAATCCAACAAATATGATTTTTCCAGCTTAATCATTTTGTTGCCATTTGAGGGTTTAAAGCAGTTTACAGTGGATCTGGCTGTGTTTTCGTGCTGTATTTCTGGGTTGTGGGCTATTAGAGCTGGCTTCTCTCACCCTGGCTAGTGATGGCATGTTCCTCTGAGTGTTCTGGTGTATGAATCATGCTATTTTAACCCATTGTTTATAATATGAAGGCTAAAAGCAGAGATCTAATATAATAGTAGTGAGCGGGCTCTGGGGGATTTTGGAGCTGGGTTGCTGGCTGAAGGATGGTCACAGTTGATTGAAATCACTCTGGATTGTGTGGGCAGAGTCTGTTAAGTGATTTGATGTGTGAATCATGTTGCTGCTTTAACCCTTTGTTGGAATATATAGACTAAAAGCAGAGCAATAATGTCAGGATTTGGGGTGATTTTCCCAGCCAATTAGTCACTACTCACAAATACTGACATTACAGCTCAATGAAATTTCCCGCTAGATAAGGTTGGATCTGCTGAGTGTTCTGATATGTGGGTCATGTCTGTGTCCTAAAGCCTTTTGAAATTATGAAGGCCTGAATCAAGCACTCATTTTGTCCAGGTTAAATATTTTTTTAATTATTTCGCAAAAACCACAATGTGCCCTGCTCTCCCCTATATAGCTTAGCGGGTAACAACTCTTCCCTTCATGCTGTACACTGGGCTTCAGTTCCCTGAGCAAACTCTCTTTGTTATACCAATGAGCCTCTAATGCTACCTTTGCCTACCTTTATGAAATGATCTAGTTGTAAGTCACTCTGGATCTGACAGGCATTTAAAACTGTGGCACGACCGTTTTATGTTACAGCGGAAACTGACTGGAAAGACTATTGATGCCTTTTGCGGGAGATATTCATACATGTATGTATATACATGATGATCTGGCCTGACCTTGAGGTTTTACTTCAGAAGGTGTGTAATGGTATATTGTGAATGTAAATTGAAAGCTTCAATCTTCAGCCTTTCACGTAGAGCAGGGCAATCACTGCCTGTGGCAAATAGCTCACTAACTGCTGCCAAACACTACAGCCCTACCAGCGAGGGTAATCACTGCTAGCATTGTGGTAATAGCCCCATGATGGTCAGGGAATAATGTTCCTCTAACATCTATGGTTAAAGAGTGGCTGATGGCCACATATAATCTATGGAGAACATAGAGTGGGCTATGACATTTATTGTCGAGACAGCTGGAAAGGTGAGCATGAGACAACTGCCAGCAAGTGTGAAGCCAGTATCTATGCTAGAATAAGAATGTGCGCATGCTGACATTGTTCTCCCACCTACACGCGTTGAATGAAATGCTATGTAGTGGCATTATTATTGCGACAACAATAATGTTCATAACCTGTCAGTGAGCTGCTTCCACGCGGTTCAGCTCCAAAAAGACAGGGCATGATGATGGCAACACGTTTTTAAACACACAAAATTAGCCTAATCATTCTGCACTGAAGTGCTTCTTCACTGTATTCAGCTCATTGAAGCCCCAGTCTCCACAGTGTAGGCATATGAACCTACATATAAACACTTGTAGTGGTGCAGGATGGAGTAAAACAAAAATATTTCCATGGTTGGAATGGGACAAGGGCGGCTTAAGAGTGCTTCTGATTACATAAGCCCAATTTAGGGTAATTTAGCATAACAATGGTGAAGGCTCACGCTAAATTATTCATTCATCGTGCTGCTATAGCTTCTGGAAATGAGGGGGCTCAGATCTGTCTGACTTTAAGTAGCCTATAGGGAGTACATTCTTTTCCCAAGGACCCTAAAATGCTGAACATAATCTGACCAAGGTAGTTTATTCATCAGGGGTGATTATGAGCTTGGGAAAAAGTGACAAATTGGGCTCTATTTAGATGACAAAGCCATATTAGCATTTCCTTCTTACTGGGCTGTATTTTTGCGTTTACAAAGTCTGACCTTATGCAAAAAATACATAATTAAACTGAAAATATATTTTAATACTGTAGACAGTGTTCAAAAAGCCATGCAACACTGCTGCCACTCTGCCATGTCAGTCACTGCTGAAATGCTGTCCTCCATGCAGATGTTATGTGGTCGGTAGTGGTTCTTCGGGAGTCGCTTCTCATTGATAGTTGGAATAGAAGGGAGCTAATAAGTTGTTTTTTATACAGATGGGCTACGTTCAATAAATGAAACCTACAAAGTACATCCATATGGTAGGCGTTTCTGATAATATGGCCAGAGTGTAGCTAAAAGAGAAGCAAATAAACTGACAATTCAGTGCATATTTATACAAACTATACTGACAACATATATCAATTAATTTGATTTTCATACTGTTGAGGAGGCATTGCTGAAAGAAGCAGGCAGGACTCTTGAATGAAATATGTACAAAGTTTTCAAGCAAAGGATCAGAACAGAGTGTGCAGCCTGAACTACAGTTAAAAAGCCCCTAGAGAGCAGGGATTGCCAGGTTATAGTGCTATAGCTCATGGCCTGATTTTCTCCAACCCTTCTCAGAAACATGAATGGCATGCACAATGCAGCAGGAATTAAAGTAGGAACTTACCATTTCAGGGGCTCCAAAGTATACCAGTATTGTGTAACTGTAGACTTCGGACCCCTGACATGAGCAGCAAATCACGTGACACCTAAGCATAAAAAAACGTCTGCATGTTTTAATGCACTGTTTAGACATATTGAGAAAAAAATAAGACATAAAATGTGGCCTGTGCAAAAGTTTTGACACATTTCATATTTCATGTTTTATTTGAAGAAATAGATAAATAGAAGTTGTGCATTAAAATGTGGAGTAAACAAATGCCATATGTGTGTTCCCTGCAGATGACATGGAAAATTAGCAAAATGTGTAATTATATTTGGGTACATGTGAAACCTGCATTCACAGGACGAAAATCGAAAATGACGTGTATGCGGAGCGAGGAGGCGGACGCATATGCAGAGATAAGCGGGATTTATTAAGGGCAAATCCAAAATCAGGGTCGAGACTGTCCAGGGTCATAGAGCCAACACGGATTGCAAGAGAGTTGACGAGTAACACAAACAAATCTTCATCACCAAACAACAAAGATTCAAACAGTTCTGCCAACATACATCCAACAAACAGCACGATCAAACAAAGCAAACACAGGGCTCAAATACAACAGGGGTAATGAGGGACAGGCATAAACCAGGTGGCGACAATCAGGGGTGGAGTCATGAAACGAGGGGGCTGGACCAAAACAAACACACATGGGTAAACCAAAACAACAGGAACACATGGACTGGACTGGGAGGGGCCAATCGTGACATGAAGTTACTGGTCTATGAAAGTTAACAAGCTTCTTCAGTTAAATAAATTCTTAAGAAGCTTATTTTATCCACTCATACATCCATAACAACATGCATTGTTTTTTTAAATGGAGAAAACCTTTCTTTGCGGTCAAATTTGAACAATCAAGTCAAACGAGAGTAATGGCGATGGAACCACACAAATAATGTGATTAATCACAATAATCATCTTAATTATTTGACAGCCCTGGTTTTAATAGATATAATTAGCATATCATTTTTTATTGCTTTTGTTTCTCCTGAATTTTAGTCCTTCAGTCCAAGCGTAAGCTCCTACCAGGCTGGGTGACTGAAAGCTAGCTCTCAGTTACGCAAAGCTCGACCGCATCCTTTTAAAGTGTCACTAACGCAGTGTCACTGGACTCAACACTCTTGGAGGAGAACACTAACTGCTAATTCTTTTACATCAGCTTACAGCCTCCTGCATTAGCTAGCATAGTGAAGGGGGGGGGACAATCAGACTGCGTTGGACTCACAGCCGTGGCTGGTTTTTGCATAAGCAGGTATCAAACTTGTGACTTCTGATTCTATTTATTTATTTATTTAACATTAAATTAACTTAATCCAAACTAGCAAGTTTGCCTCCCAGGTCTCTAGACACACTCATCTCAGCTACTTGAGTTTCCTCGCAGGCAAAAGGTTGTCTTCCTGATTCCAGCACTGAGACTCAGCTCCATCTCGTTTCAAATAATTGTCCAGTCAAACGAGTTGACTGCAGCAGCTGAGTCCCAGCTCACCCAGCACAGGGCCAGATCTGGCACATATGTTTGCATCACACTGGACCAGGACTGGCCCGATTGCTGTTATTTAAGTATTTTAATCATGTTTAAGCCAAATTAACTGTTATTTGTTTTATAATTGCATTATTATTTATAATAGAATTTAATTTGACGGACCGTTGATCCGTCCAGGGTGTATCCAGCCAAATGGCAGGTGGTGAAGACTTAGGCACAAACCCCCGCCCCACCACCCATCCCCCCTGTGACCCAGAGGGATAAGCGGTTTAGATGATTTTCCTCTTGGAAATTAAATCTAGTACAATGGTCCAATGGCTGTTACAGGAAACCTGTTGATTATCTTAAATAACCCTACATTAAAAAAATCAAAGGCAGACAGCCAAGCAGACAAACAAGAATCTGACATCTGATCCACTCAGAGTTCCAGTAAATAAATGGATGGTCTTTTATCGCCTCCTGCTGTTCAATCTCACTCAATGCTACTGAACAATTAGCAGGATTACTGAAACCAGTAAGCACCCTTCAGTCAAATCACTAGACTTGCAAATCACTCATTTTATTCTTAATGCTTTCAGAGGCAGTTTCTGTCTTTTATTGGCACCTCAAGCATCTCTTGTAGGTCACAGCAAACTAGGCCACATGAGAATTTGTTGTGGGTAAGGAATTCCTGGAAAATGAAATCAATATGTGTTTTTCCGCTAAGATATTTCTTTTTCTCTGGCTGTAAATTGCTTACATAGACAGAGAGACAGAAGCGCTTGACCTTCAGTTGACCCTTTGACCACCATGAAGCAGGGAAGCATTCTTCCTTTCCTGATCTCTACCTCTAGTCAATCTGTCCACCATTGTCTCCACTCAAGGATGTGCTCCGTGAAGGTCTCTTCTTAAAGGCAAGCTTTAGAAATGCATTGTTAACTCTTAAGAATCTCATTTGTGGTGACCCTGATGTGCTGCAAATGCTGGCAGATGTTAAAATGTGGTCCAGCTCAATGTGTGCATTCTTTCAGCAAAGATACTGAGAGAGACTATTGATCAGTTTGTCTTTCAGTCAGTGAAGGACAGTAGAGAAAAATGGTTATAGAGCTGCACAATATATGGTGTGTCAATCAGTATTGTGATATAAGCCTTTTCAATACTTTCTTGACTTATTTCGGATTCCTGACCATCACAGATGTACATATTACTGGATATTGTTTATTTGTCGATTTATATGAACTCATACATATAGGAGTTACTAGAAATCGACAAATGAACAATATCCACTGTGAATGAATGAAAGGGCGTGTCAGGACCCCCACAAAACCTCAGCACTGCAGTGATACATGATTGTGGCACGTCATCGTGTGTTGTGCTGGTATGAGTGGATCAGATACAGCAGTGCTGCTGGTGTTTTTAAACTTGCTGTCCACTCCATTAGACACTCCTACCTTGCTGGTCCTCCTTGTAGATGTAAAGTCAGAGACACTAGCTCATCTGTTGGATGTTTTTGGTTGGTGGACTATTCTCAGTCCAGCAGTGACTCTGAGGTGTTTAAAAACACAGCACTGCTGTGTCTGATCTACTCATACTAGCTTAACATAGCCTAACACTATCACCATGAATATATATATTTTTATATATTAATGATTATATTATATAAAAAATGTAAATATTTACACTGAGATTGAATGTAATTTCCATTGTTTATTCATACGCAGCCAGCATTGCCACTTGAAAATATAAATAGCAAAAAAAAAAAAACCCTTGCTTTGCTGCTTCAGCACTTTATTACCCACATGAAGTCACTGTTAGCTTACTGTGGCCACTAGGGGGCATGAAAGTTTCATTTTGTTTTTCCATGTGAGAGCATTGTGTGTATCTGTAGGTATTTCACCACTCAGCCTCTGTGGAGCGCTGAACAAGTATCCAATGTTAGCTCTTCCTCATTGTCCTTGTGTTTCAATCAGGGCCTGGAGAGTTTTTGTCCGGCACAGTCATTTCTACCTGCTGAGTTGAATCAGGTTTAAAGAGAGAAATCATCACACTGTGCTGGACCCAGTCTTGCTGGACTAGAGCTGGACACCCTTGGTTCAGCCGAAGACCAAATTAAACTGCTTTTTAAACTGGATGGGCATGAAGACAAAATAGCAAAAAATGGCATCTTGGCAAGTGAAATGATCTTAAATCTAGTAGATATCTACAACATTTCCCATTTCCCATCTCAAGCACATATTATAAGATTATCTATCTTATTTCTAGATACTTTTTACTTGTTTTAAGTAATGATATCAGGTACACTTAGCTCATTGTACTGGCAGATAATTTTCCTGGTTTCAAGCACATTTCCTAAAACAAGTGAAGTGTAATTTTACTTCAATTACCTAAAACAGTTAAAACTTGTAAAGAAGTTAAAAAATCATACATTACGCTTACAACAATCTCAACAGGAAAAATATTAGATTTATTGACTAAATTTAAGACAATTTTTATTGACAAGATACCATTTTTGCAGCGCATTGCAAGATTTTGTCCAAGTTTATAGATGACTGTATGCAATACAGTGTCAGACGTAACACATAAGCACGTCTGTTAGAGATTACATTACACGTCAACGCAATTTAAGGCAAATGTGTGATGACTGAATCTACGTGATTTAAACATGCACCTGGCGCAATGCTTAATGATATTAAGTAGTGGGATGTGCACTTTTGTGCACTATTACTTGTTAACTCAATGAGCCTCATTGCATAGTGCAAAGGAGGTCTGCTTCATACAGCACTGAGCAAAAGTCAGAGACCAGTCTCCACTCCTTATCTGTGTTACAGATTCCATTCTTTTCCGGAGACTCACTTTCAGTTTCTCAAAGAAATCTGCAGACACACCTCAAAAGTTCAGTCTTAGAAGTTGGTTGATCATTTTCTGAACTACTCCAAACACATTCAGTGATGTTGAGGTCTGGACTCTGGGGTGGTCGGTCCATTGTGCAGCTTCTTTGTTTGATGTTTCTCCTTTTCTCAGTGAGGCTTCTTCTTCACAGCTACACGTCCTTTCAGACCCGTAGCGCTGAGTTGTCTTCTCACAGTGGGAGGATGGACAGAAACACCTGTGGACGTTTTCGGATCTGAAGTAGCTTGATTTTCTCCTCTCTCCAAGATGAGAGCTTTGGGTGTTGTTTATCTGGTGGGGCTTTGATGGTCTACCAGGGACTCCTGTGGTAGTCCCATTTTCTCTGTAGCTGTTAATCATTTTGTGAAATTTCTCCATCCTTGTGCAAATGGATCATATAATATCTTATCTATTCAGAAACATCTACTGAAAAATGAATAACTTGTACTTAATGGCTATTTTGACTGAGTGCCTTTGCACAGTACTGTAGTTTAAATTGCTAGAGTGATGTTTCAGCCTACTTTAGCCTTGGAACTCCAAAGTAAAACTAAATAACTTTGGACACTACTGTGTTTGAAATGAGTGGAAAATTGTGGAAGTTTGCTTTTTGGCCACTGCTTTAAAAATATTTCTTTCTGCATGATTTTTTGTTAGCGTTCCTTTGTCTGAACATATTTTTCTGTTGATGTCCATCACATGCCTACATGATGCATCTGACTGGTTTTGGCTTTGTGATCAGAGCTGCCTCAGCAACCTGCTCTCACAGCAAGAGTTGTTCTGCCCCTGTCTGAAGATTTCCCTCATGTGTTTGGCTCTGGTTCAAAGTGCTTGGCTGTGTGCCACCCCAAATGGCTCCATTTGTCACACGGCGCTCAAGAGTGTGGCTTAGAGAAGAAGAAAAGATATGGCAATTCAAGGCTTTGTTCTACAATCACATGATCCATTCTTATAGCCCATAGCCTAGGCTTTTGAATCTTCCCACCTTCAGCACCGACAGTGGTGTATAGGCTCCAGCTTTGGCAAAAAGCTCTTGGCTCTCTCTGCAGCAGCCAGGCCTCGTGTGAACCTGCTCTGTCTGTGTATACAGGCAGCAGGTGACACCTATTCATTAACCATTAGCACTCCAGCAATCCATGCCAGGCCAGCTGGCCATGCTGTCCTTCACCAAATCCACTCCCATTTCTCTAAGGAACGAGCCCACCGATACGGGACAAAACAAAACAAATGAGTTCTTCACTTCAAAATGAGTAGAATGACATAGAACGAGCCCACATGGAGAAAACAGGCCGACCAACTTTGCTTATTCTGTTGAGAACATTGACTTGAAACCAGCGTCTGAGGCTGAAACTATGAAGTGATGAAACATGTTTACAGTTTCATCTAAAGTAATACCTGACGGAAGCTCATGTACAGAAATTAGCACCAGGCCAACTGTGTAACTAAATCATTACTTGCTTGCCTTAAACCGCTTTGGGCTGTGAGGTACCCACAAATAGACTTGCTTATGTGGACTTTGATCCTGTATGATGTATGATGCACTGTTATCTATAAACATGGACAAAGTACATACCAAATTCACTTTTCATGCTGCTACACCTGTTTTTAGCTATGCAAGGTACATTTGACACTTTATATTTGACACCTGGTAGCAAAATAAAACAAAAGAAGGAAGCTTCAGGCACCAAACATCGGGAGAGTTGTGTCTTGCTTTAGTACTGCAATGGAGCTAAGAAGGTAACTGTATATTTACATTAGCAGTTCAAGCAATTCTTGTTCAAAGCTGCTTAATTCATCAGACATGGGCATGCACACTAAGCTTCTGACAAGTAACTGTAAAAACTATTTACTATGAGCCCAGATTATGTTTACAGGTTTCTCTACCATTTTTTGTGCATTACTACTGGGAAGGTAGGAAGAGAAAGTCCACAGAGTAGAAGCCGAGAATCTTAGATGTCCATGTCTACAATTGGTCCAAGGAATATAGACAGTAACTCACACCCAGGGGCAATTTAGTGCATCCAATTGGCCTGACTGCATGTCCTCAGACTGTGGGAGGAAACCCACACAGACACAGGGAGAACATGCAAACTCCACACAGAGAGGATGCTGGTCACCCGGCAGGGGAATCGAACCCAGACCCTCCTCGCTGTGAGGTGACAGCACTACCCACTACTAAATTAGCGCAAATCTAAAAACGGGCAAATATAAATACCACCACACACAGGTCGTGCTGCGTCACGCAGCTTCCAAAAATTCCAAACTATTATTTCTATATATGCTCCATCATACTGTCTTCAGCTGTATCCCAGGAATAGCTACTGTTGCTAAGTTATGAAGGGCTAATTTGGTGAACCATTCTGCTACAGCGCCACCCTGAGGCAGACTTATGCTTCATCTCTGGTTAAGAATAATGTTAAGTTAGTTAGTCTAGTTAGTTAAGAATATAATATGGAATAGGTGAATGAGGTACTACTCTCCAAAGTAAACAGTGAATGAGAATTATGACTATGCCAATCATTTTAACGTTTCTGGGTATATTTACAGAGTTTGGCAGATGCTCTAATCCAAAGCCAATTACAACGCAGCCGTTTTACACAGGTAGGCAAAAGCAATGTTAGGAGAATTGCTCAAGGACGATTATAGAGTAGCGTGTTTCCTTTGGCAGGAGACTGAACCCCAGTCTACAGTTTAGAAGGCAAAGATTTTACCCACTGCTCTATACCAACCACTCCACGCTACATGATAATGGTGTGGTCTGCATTAAAATGTTTGCGGACTGCAATAAAATGTGAACAAAGTCTTTCAGAGTAGTTTGATAATGAAATGTGGAGTTTTAGAAAAATGTGCAGAGTCAAAACTGTTCAAAGTGGTGGTGATGGCAACCAGACAACTGAATCTCTGAAAATCTCTGAAAGCTACCTCACAAGAATGACACAAAATGAAGAGAAATATGTAGTCTGAAGCCTGACACATAGTTGTGCAAAAAGTTTTGACCTTAAATATGTTTTTTTTCTACAAATTATTCAGAACAGACAGATGGCTTTGACCTTAAAACATATTTTTTCTAAAAAAATATATTGAGAGCAGAGAGGCACATGGAGGACTTTAGGAGGAAAAAAACACTATTTTACCAACATCAGCATTACATATAAAAACCCAGAAGACACATGTAGGTTCACCGGTGGTTTTCGAGTAAATAAAATGATTATATTTGTGTTGTAGACATTTTGACCCCTTGTTCCTATCACAACCACTGTAAAGAGAGTCTGTAAGCTTCTGTCTAATGAACCAATGAACACCAAACCACCAAGAATGACTCTGTTTACATCTCAACAATGAAATCTGCAGAAATTAAAAAAAAAACTAATGGAATTCCCTTTTAATCTAACACCACAACATCAACAGTATGTGTTTAATGGATATTTACTTCCTAAATACAAAAGAAATAGCCGTGCTTTCAAAGCATCTAAATCCTGTTAAGCTTTCATCAAAGCTAAGAAGTCCTTCAAAGAAAAACGGCCATCTGCAGGATTTCACTGTCAATTTAGGACATCAAATGAAATAAAGTCCCCTCACCTGCGTCCTATCAGATAATGAATTATTATCCATTATATATATGGGAGGTTAAGGGAAGAGAGTTTAGTTTATTATTTTAAACTGAATCCACTTTTCCTCCCCCTGTCCAGTCCTTGTATTCAGAATGGGGTAAATAAAGCTGATTGATTTTCCAGGTGCTGGAGCTCCGCAGAAGGGCAGGTATTTACATAAGAGGCAGTAAAAGTGTACCATGTTTAACTAGCCTGATTTGTGCAGATGGATGTGTAGGGGCAGATGCTGTGGGGAGGAGGAGCACACAGATAAGAGATCTTTGCTCCTTCTTCCTGTCCCACAGAGTAAGTAGTTCGACTCCCTCACAGTGTAAAGTCCAGCTCAGTGCACACATGGACACATATTTAGTTTAATCTTAGGCTTGCAGGGCCTATACATATGTCCATGTGGCTTTTTGAACCAAAAACAGTCATAATCCATTTTATAAACTCTCTTTGCTCCATAGAATTAAACAAGCTGTTTTTGTTATTGTGCCTTTAAGACTGATATATGTAACCTGCATCTTTTCTGAATGATTGCCCTGCATCCTTATTCAAAAAGCCCAGGCTGAAACATTCCTTCCGACTGTGGTGAGCTCAATAGTTGGACATATGTAAATATATTTACATGAGTGGCTTTTACAGCTTAATTTTTAAATATTTATTATATGGATGGGGCGGGGGTGAATGCCATTTTTGAAGCTTTAAGAAGGTCAACATTTCAACATCCCTTTAAGAAGATTGTTTCAATGTGGAATCACAGGTTAACCAGGCTAAACATTGCCATCAGTATATCAGCAGTTCTACAGATTTACAGAACAAGACATCAAGCCACTTCATAGTGTAGAGTTTAACCCCTTAACAAGCCGTTGGCCTGTTGGTGGCCCCAAAGTTTTATTTCATACTTTGGTAACCTGAGAATAGTGCCATTAGTTTGCACTGAAGTCCCTAAAGTTACTGAATAATAAGACTTTATATAAAATAAACCTGAATTGTTAAGAGATTTATGATACTACAACCTTATTTCCAAAAAAAAAATAAATAAAAATTGAGTGCAATTATGTGCAAATCATTAACACCCTGTATTTAATTTAACCTATATTGAATAGTGGAAAAACAACATATAAAATGTTGAAACTGAGAAAGTTTTCATTTGATGCCAGCAACATGTTTCGAAAAAGTTGGGACAAGGACTATAAAAGGCTGTTAAAGTTGTGTGAAGCTAAAAACACCTGGTGGAACATCTCACAACTAATTAAGCTAATTGGCAACAGGTCAGTAAAACGATTGGGTATAAAAAGAGCATCTCAGAGAGGCTGAGGCTGAAGATGGGGAGGGGTTCACTGCAACAATTTAAAAATAATATGTAATAAAATGTTTCTCAACCTAAAATAGCAAAGAGCTTGGGGATTTCATCATCTACAGTACATGATATAATTAAAATATTCAGGTAATCCAGAGAAATCTCTGGATGCAATGAACAAGGCCAAAAACAAATATTGGCTGGCTGTGATCTTTGGGCTCTCAGGTAGGACTGCATTAAAAACAGACACAATTCTGTACTGGAAATCATTGCATGGGTTCACGACTCTACCATACAAAGACAAAAGCATATATAAACAGGATCTAGAAACACTGCTGCTTTCTCTGGGCCTGAGTTCATTTAAGATAGATTGAAATGAAATAGAAAAGTGTCCTGTGAAAAATAAATTCTTTTTGGAAATCATGCCCAATATGTCCTCCAAGTTTAAGAGGAGAGGGATCATCTAGCTTGTTATCAGTGCACAGTTCAAAAGCCAGCATCTGTGATGGTATGAGGGTGCATTAGTGCACATGGCACGGATGACTTGCACATCTGTGAAGGCACCATTAACGCTGAACGATACATACAGGTTTTGGAGCAACATATGCTGCCATCCATATGACATCTTTTTCAGGCAAGGCCTTGTCGATTAATGTCAAACCACATTCTGCATGTATTACAACAGGATGGCTCTGTCTTAGAAGAGTCCGGGCACTAAACCGTCTTGCACCAGACATGTTACCCACTGTAAACATTGGGCAAATTATGAAATAAAAAATACAACAAAGATGACCCTGAACTGTTGAGCAGCTGAAATCCTATATCAGCAAAGAACAGGAAACATTTGACTTTCAAAACTCAGATCCTCACATACCAAAGACGTACAGAGTGTTGTTAAAAAAAAGATGTGATGCAACATGGGGGTCAACATGCCCCCATCCCAGCTGTTTTGAAACATGTTGCTGACATCAAATTAAAGGTGGGAAAAATTTTTTTTAAAAACAAAATTTCTTTGCTTTAACATTTGATATGTTACCATAATGATGTTTAAATGATTTGAACATCATTGCATTTCGTTTTTATTTACATTTTGCTTAGTGTCCCAACTTTTTTGAAAAAAATTATAATAATAAGAAAACATGAAACAAGAAGAAGAAGAAGAAGAAGAAGAAGAGAGAGACAGGGAAGAAAAAGAAAAAGATTAAGAAGAAAGAGAATAAAAATAAGAGGTATTATTATTATTATTATTGTTCTTTTGTTGTTTTTGTCATTTTTCAATTTGATTATATTACAGCAGTTACAGGAATTGAATAAAGAAATGATTAATCACTTACTAATTATTTAATATTACTTTGCTGTTGCTGAATAAATGCTGGTGCATGATGTTACAGTATCTTATTCTCTTCAGTTCTTCTGCGCTGCTGTTAATGCCACAGATGGACTGAGGGAGAAATCCCTGAGCATAATGCCTATGCACTGTTAATCCAGAGAATATGCTCAACTAGATCTCTCACTAAATCCGAGATTAGCAGAAATCCTCCCTCCGTGCAGGAGCTGTCCTGCGCTGGATTGATTACAGCAGGGGCTGAGTCACTCTCTCCACTAAAGATAATAATTAGTGACACAAATTACCCTCAAATTCACAGATGCTGGCAGACCATATTCTACCAATATTCTTTCTCAAGGAATTCTCAAACATGAATTAAAGGGGAATTTCACCAATTTTTTTAAGTTTCTGCATAACTCAGTCACTGGTGTGTAAAGTCATTCAGAGTGGTTTGGCGTGAAATCGTCCATAGTAAAGATGAGAAATTTCTTTACAGTGGTGGTGATGGGAACCAGGGGACGGCATGACTACAACACAAATGTAGCCTTTTTATTTACTATCCTGAACTACTAGTGAAAGAGTGTTCACTGTTTTGTACACATCATCAGCAAAACAAACATGAAACATGGTGAACTGGTGGTAAAACTGCTAAAAATACGTTTTCTTTAGGGACCATTTTTCCTTGCAACACTGCATGTACCGCTCTGCCATTAATGAAAAAAAGTTTTAGGCCAACACCTTAAGTGTACCTAAATGTGTTTTATATGCAGCGCTGATGATGGTAAACTAGTGGTATATCTATAAAAAATATCTTTTTATTGGGGACTATTCTGCCTCACAACACCCTGCATGTACCTCTCCATTCAGCAGATTTTTAAAAATATGCTTGAGGCCGTAATCTTTTCAAAACTATCGAAAAAAAATCATCTCAGGCATCGGGCAGCATATTTGTAACCATTTCATTAGTAACTGTATGTAAAGTAGCTTTTAAAGCTTAGGATATCTGGTTCCTTTCACCATCACTGCAAACAATTCTGACACTGCATGTTTTCATAGAAAAGAGCGTTTTACACCAAACCAACCTGAATGCATTTGTTCTAATCTTATATAGCTATTGTACACATCCAGCCACTGCAGATTCAAAACATTCAAAAGACCGATACAACATAATGTTTGCAGGGGCCCCCTGGTGGACAGGGCTCTGGGCTGCAGCTCCTCAAAGCCAATAGGGTTATACCTGTTATTGCATATATTTGACTATAAGAAAGGCTCTTTCTTCTGGTTTTGTATTAATCCTCTCTATCAAAAAAATGTATTTGTATACTTTTTTTTCATATCAGAAAATGTACATATCTCCACACATCCTGCAAGAAATCCTTATCTCCTGTATTTGTATTTGTATTATATATAAATCTCAAAAAGTAACGACCAAAGAAGACCAAGACGATTTATACTTTGTATTTTTATTATTATTATTATTATTCACTATCAAATTATTTATTCACTTGCATTCATTACATAGATAGGTATGCAGATGTTTGCCTCTCTATCAGAAAAAAAATTGTATACTTTTTTATCGTATCGGACATGTACACATCATTATCTCCATACATCCAACTGCAAAAAATGTTTTTGTATTTGTAGCAAACATGAAACTGAAACACATGCCATGATTATAAAAATCACAAAGCTTTGTTTTTTTGCAGTTGTTGAAAACAAAATGAACTAATATTGCCCACTTTGTCTATGAACCTTCTCATATTTATCACTATTAATCATTTTTTAAAACATAATAATTCATAAAAATGTAATTACTTTTGCTCTGCCTCTAAAACATCACCTAACTTGTTCATAATGTCACCAGCAGGCAGAAAAAGGTAATATTACTTAATCATATCATGTTTCTGCTCCCACCACCGCCATCTATCACAGAGATACGCTCAGCTAGTTCAGAGAAGTGTGTTACGATTTCCGATTCACAATAATTTAGACAAAATAGTTCTGCTACATACCAGAAAAAATATGAAAGTAGCGATGTGGTGTGAGCATGTGTAAATGATGGGTTATGCCTCTATTTAGCAACAGGAATTTGCTTTGTTTTGTGTTTTATTGATGAAATATAATGGATTCTGAACCAGCCCCTACTTCTCTCTCTCTCTGGTGCATTACCAGTGTCGATAGCTGGGTCATATTAAGAGCCCATCCCTGTGCTGAAGTGCAGAATGCTGTTTGTGGAATTAGGAGAAATGAGACAGTGATGAATGATGTAATGGCCTAGTTCAGTGGAATCAGTGCTGTTCTGGGATCAGTTCTGTGCTGCAATTGCCTAAATAGACTGTAGAGGAAACACCAGAGGCTGCAGTCTCACCAACACGCCTTTGATCAGTGACATAAGAATCCATTAAGAAAAAGGCCAGAGCTTTGAAGACCATTCAGGTGGAAGTGGTGGGGCATCTGGTGAGGCAGCCTGTGATTTTGTATGATGTGAGAAGAGCAGAGGAGTCATATCTGAGTCATATCCTGCTATTGTATGTTCTTGCATAAATTTATAGATTTTTAGAGAAAAAAAACACGAAAAGTTCCCTCAATGGCTGCATTGATGATGGAGGTGGAGAGCACGGTGTGGCATGTAGGTCCGAAATCTCCCATACGTGTTCAACTGGTGACTGAGATCTGGTAACCATAGAAATGAGCGTATCGTAACTGGAAACGTGTAGCATGTTTATCTGCTCAGAGCTTATTTTTAGCAAAGCCATGGCAATAAGTGTAGCGCAACTGTGAAAAGGTGTGTAGCATGATCATAAAAATGGGTTTACCCATGGACATGGGTGTAGCATAACCAAAGAAATGGGTGTAGCACAAGAGTTGAACTGGGTGTAGTGCAACATGGCAATGGCTGTACTGTAACCATGAAAGTAGGTGAGGCATAACTAAAGAAAAGGGGGTAGCTCCACAGTTGCAGCCATGTTATGTAACCATGGAAATGGCTGTACCTAACCACGGAAGTGGGAGTAGCATAACCACAGGTATGGGTGTAGTACAACAGTCAAACTGGCTGTAGTGCAACCATGGACATAGCTGTACCTAATCATGAACTTGGTTGTTCCTAAGTATGGAAATGGTCAAACCAAAGAAATGCATTTAGCACAACAGTCAAACTAGGTGTGGCAAAAACATAGAAATGGGTGTAGCACAGCCATAACAATGGGTGTAGTGTAACCATGGAAATAAGTGTACCATAACCATGGTAATAGGTGTAATGTAACTGTGATAATGGAAATCAGTGGAGTGTAACCAAGGGGTGTACCATAACCATGAAAATGGGTGTACCATAACCATGGAAGTGGGTGTAGTGTAATCATGGCACTGGGTGTAGCATAACCATGGGAACAAGTGTACGCTATCCATATATTTATTGATCAACTTATGTATTTTAGATTGCAACCTGTCCTATTTAGCGATTTCCCAGCATTCTGACATGGAAAGTAAAGGGACGGGGGACAAGGACTAAGTCCAAACTACCTCTGCGGTGATGATTTTTTGACTCCACCTTTTAAGCTTCACGCTTGTCCCACACTGAGTCAGTAAGGAAAGCAGACGGCTGTGCTGTAGAGAAACAAATGGCTCTTGGCTGAACAGCTTCATGTGATATCAGCATTCTCTCACACATTGCATTACTCAGAGGACAGAAAAACCTGAGTGACACTATATTCCTCATGCCCATACACACCAGCCTCTCGCACCTAATCAACACCAGCACCACTCAATAGCTCCTAGACATGTAGTCACAAAACATGTCTCAGTGGTATGTGTGTTTGGTTTCCAGCACAGTGTGATCAGTATTGATTAAATCTAAGCTTAGACCAGCACCCCTAGATGCACCTGACAAATGTAGTCAATCTGCCAAGTCATTTTTAGTGTGAGGTTTAGCTCCTTTAGTTTTGCACTAGAGCTACGATGCTAATATAATCAAGTAATATCCCACCAATGAGAATAATGTAAAGTGCATGCTTAAATCATCAAACACTGCCCTCAAGCCATGTTGAGTTGGTAATTAATCTCAAATATGTGGTTTCTCACACTGTTTGATCACAGAGGAAACCTCAGAAAAGATGGAGACCCAACGATTTCTGGTAACTAAATAAAACACCTCCCACCTGGACCACAGTTCACTGCTCTAGGTCTTCTGAAAGTCCTAGATATGAAACTGTGAATACAAGCCAGAAACAGTAGGAGCAGCTCTATGTTATGATTTTTTGCTGAAAGAGTCAATATAAACTTAAACAAGGCAAAATATGTGTTAATTCCTGTTATAGGCTTCAAATAAAACATGGAATGTCTTTACAGGCTTCAAACATGTTTGTCCCAAAAGTTTGAAAGCACTAGTGAAAATGCTTTTATTTTGCATTTTACTGTAATTAAATACAAAATTTCTAATTAGAAATTATATAATTAGCATAACAGTTTAGGTGAAAAGTATAGTATTAGAAAAGCTTACATGAATTTCACAATTTCCTAGAGTGTCTATGTCTTTTGCTTTGATGAAAATGCACTTAAGCTGGCCTGGACTCTGATCACTAATGGTGACAAAAGTCTCATGAGCAGTTCAGATTCACCTGAGTCATCTGAACACATGCATTAAATAGAAGGGACCAAAACAAGGCCAAAAGATTTATTGCAAATATTATAAGTTCAACCAGTTTGCACTGAAGTCCCTGTATAATAATAACATTTACATACTAAGGCTTAATAATAACTTTATTTATCTGCTCACTCTCCGCATGGTCACAGGCTGACTCTTCACCAGCGGCACATACCAGGGACTGAGGTTCACCAAGTTGTGGTCTGACCTACCCAGAGAGAGGAGGGGGATCAGCTGTATGTGTCCTTAACATTAGCATAGAGCAGGTCCAGTGTCCTCTTCTCTCTGGTGGGACAGTCCACATACTGAGTGAAGTTTGGTAGTACCTTGGCCATAGTGACATGGTTAAAGTCACCCTATATATCAATAAAGTCACTTGGGTGGTGAGTTTGGAGATGCTCTATGGTTGAATGAATGACGTCACATGCCAACGTCCAGTTGGCAGCCATGATAATAACATGGGAGAACTCTTGAGGTAAATAATGTGGCCTGAGTCCAAAAGCCAACAGCTCAATGTCCGGGCAACGGGCACGTTCCTTGATGGTAATGTGACCAGGGTTACACCAGCAGTTATTAACTAGCACAGCAAGCCCTCCTCCTTTACGCTTACTGCTCTCTGTGCAGCCCCAGTCGGCCGAGTAATCTGAAAGCCATCTATGGAAATGTTGTCATCTGGAATGTCCTGGTGTAGCCATGTCTCCGAAAAGCATATTAAACTACAATCCCGGTACTCCCTTTGACTCCTGGCTAGCGCTGTTAGCTCGTCTTGGGATTTTATTAGCCAGCGATTTCACGTTGCCCATGATGAGAGAGGAGAGACGTGATTTATATTTATTTAAATATATATATTTAAATAGTGACCTAAAATTAGTGAGAATCTTTGTCATTTTTCTTGTTGTAACTTCTCTTTGTTTTAATTTTTTGAAAATTGTAGATGTTTGGACTCACTGTAGAGATATATAGATATCATGTTAGCATTGTAGCTCCATTGCTAAACTAAAGAACCAAACTTCAGACACTAAACATGGCTTGGCTGATTGTGCACCTAGGAGAGCAGGTCTAGACTTAGATTGAATCAGTACTAGCCACACTATTCTCAAAAGCAAAACACACATACCACTGAGACATATTTTGTGAGTACATGCCCAGGACCTATACAGTGGCGCTGGTGTTGATTGTTGTTATTAAAAATGTCCACAATTTTGAAAAAATTAAATGAATGAAAAACAGAATGATAAGTTCTAACAAGAAAAATAACCAGTAGGTATACAGTCAAGCAGGTAAACAGTCATACATACACACACACACACATATATATATATATATATATATATATATATATATATATATAAAATACACATATATAAAATAAATTAGTGGTTATTTTTCATTATAGGAAAATGGAAAATAAAGAATATATACCCATCACGATTCATTAAAACACAGATTTCATTTAAGAACTGTAAATGGTGTGTGTGAGGAATTACGGTCATGTCAAAACTCATACCTTAAGAAATATTTGAGTGTCCCGGAGTCACTATTTGATGACCATGATTTGTTGTAAGTTTGTGATGATTTCTGCAGTTTGTATGATGCTAATTTGTGGGGTATAAGCTTCCATGTTAACTACATGAAGCAAATTAAAGAAGCAAATTCAGACACCAAACATGTCTTGGCTGATTAACTACACTTGCAAGTCATGAAAATGAGATTTTTGTGCCAAACTGTCATTTTTACTTGTTGCTGTGTTTATTGCATCCACCATTCTCCCGTGTGGCTGACCATCCTCCTCACCGTTGGCATCCTGCTTTCAACACATCACTTCAGCTTTAATCTTACCGTCTCCGTCGAGGACACACACTCACACTCTGACTCTGATGTCTGAGTGCCAGCACACACACAGACAGGTGGGAGTCTGACCCCACCAGCTGCATTCTCACATTCTAATGCTCAATACTCCTTCATCTACTGCTGCATCAGTCCAGGGAAAACATCACAAAAACACGCTGTTTTCCTCTCCAAGCTAGAAATGAACAGTATTACCAGTATTAACCTCCTCTGCTGTAGGCATCATTCACTCATTATGTTCTAGCAAATGACGTCTCATTTCACAAGCAGTTCTCTCCAGGATGAAATCAGTGCTGTGAACAGCAGAAGCATGGAACCTTCACATTGTCTAGTTGAAGGACGTCACAATATAAAATAAAAGCAAAAAGATTCATTCGTAATCCAAAACCACAGTAATAATATTTGTGTTTTTTCCATAGAAACTTAAAGAATAACCTTAACATGGCTTAACAAGCTAAAACGACAGCTCAAGAACCTCAAGTATATCACTGATCATAAGCGTTCTGTCATGATACATATAACGATGCCACATTAATATAATATATAATGCCACATTAAGGTCTTTCCTTCCAATGTGATTATATAGGGATGTAAAAATATAACTTCATATTTAAAACAAAGGTTTAGTCTTTTGGCAGTATAGTGTGTACTCATGACCAATGAGTGAGGGAAATATGTTGTTGCTAGATCTTTGGTTTTATATATTTAGCCACCTTAAGCTGTACTCAAAACATCGAATTTAACAGTCCTGCTCTCCTGGAACCTTGTAACTTTAATGAGTCACATGACAGCAGGGAGGGACAATTGGGCACAATTTGGATACGTTCACTGTGAGGTGGACACACTTGTGTTGCCAGCTATTTAGACATTAATGGCTGTGAGTTTTCTTTTCAGAGGACAGTAAATCTGCGCTGCTATACAAGCTGCACACTGACTACTTTAAGTACTTTCTATAGTGTTGTCCCATGAAAAGCAGAAATGTGAGCGGTGTACTCACTTTTGTGAGATACTGTATCACATTTTCAATAACAATACTTGGTTGAAATTGTGTCCAAACCTCTTATATTCAATCGAGTCATTTTAAACCATCATTTGTGGTGACTTGTTCATTAATCACTAACAGGATTTGCGCGTGTGTTTTCTGACACTTTTATCAACAACAGACAGAATTCATTCCTCAAGATTGCATTTACTGTTGTTTTTAGCTAGATGTCCAAGTTAGCTACATTAACTTTGGAGCTCCAGCACAAAACAAAGCAAACCTCAGACACCACTCATGTCTATATCTGAGATAAGGTGGGTTTTAGTGTGAAATTAGTTTTTTTTTTTTTCAGTAAATCAGTCCACAGGGACCTACTCCATACTTTTCCCTGCACTGAGTATAGACAGTCTTCGATCTAATACGTGAAGCCACACAGAATTCTGGGACCTTGTGTCTCCAGCCGTTTCTCCAGGGAGAAGCAGCAGGGAGCATGTCACAAGAGCACCTCGTCTCCTTATGGACTTCTTCACACCAAGCACGCATGACGCAACCCTTCTCGTAGTTCTGCATTTAGCAACACCTGATGAAATATTATAGCTTCATTTTTTTAAGAGCTCACCTGTATATTAGCTACAGTGATACATTTTGGGATGGGTAATATATCAAATACTTCTAATTTTTCATCAAATTGCTTTTAAACAATTATTATCTTACATCTAGCCATTCTTTTCATCTCAACTTTTACACTAAAAATGAATTGAACACTAAAACGCGTTTTAGATGTTTTATTCAGTGTTGAAGGGTTTAAGTTATAATCATTTGTAAATTATATATTGTGATTATCTATTTAGCATATTATTGCCAGGCTATCTACTCCAAGATTTGATCACCTCCTTTCCCATAAGAGGCATTCTGGGTGTTAGATTTGATTCGCTGTTTTGCTGATCTACACAGACATGTTCAAACAGTTTGAGCTGCAGCAGATCAACAAAGGAATAAAGTCAGCTGTGTGGCACTATAGTGATGGATTATATGAGGAACATTAGACAGATTCATGATATCCCATTAATGTTGTGTATCAAGAGAGCGTACGACACCCAAGCACATCTCCACTACAGGTTTGATACCCCTTAAAAACATATTGATATGCAGAAAACAGCAGAGGCAGAAAGAAATGTCCTTGTTAGCTGATATCATCATTTTTGAAATGATAACAAAAATCATAAATGATTGAGCTAAAGTGTAAACAATTACTTAAAATGAATCATTTAATTACTTTGGATGACCAGCTGTTCTCTGTTGTCTGTAGCCTACATGCTGTTATAATTGTAGTATATTTATTCAGCTTAGTTTTGACCATTTAAAATACATTTTTATCAATAATCAAGGTATATTTTCTGTATTATTTTACAGTCTGTTTAAAAACATAAATAAAGTGGCAAAAGGTTTAGCCATTTCAGCCAGGAATTTTCCTTTTTGGGCATCACTAGCTACCAATACTCTTATTTATTATATCTGCATGTATGTGGGATACTGCCAAAGCACATTTACTGTACTCGCCATTTACTTGCCCTGGAAAACCAATTCTGATTCTGAATACAACCTACTTTTCTATTATTCCCTCAGCTTTCGGCCCTTATAGCCCTGTTAGATATCACTCTAACTGTTTCTAAAGATAGCTGCTCAGATCCTGATGTGATTTCTACTAACACTGCGTTTTCCTTTGCGTTGGCCTTGCCTATCATTAGAGCAGGTGTAATGTGTGCAGTGTGAGGCAGTGATAGTACTGCTGGCTCCTGTGGGACTGGGCTGAGCCAGGCTGAGTAAAGGAGGCCAGGTGGAGAGAGGCTTCTGGTGTATTCCCACAGTGAGCCAGTCCAGCTCCTGCTATCAGGTTACAGAATCCATGGCAACATGTGACACCTCGCCATTTTGTCTGCGCCAGTGGAACTTTTCCAAATCCTCGATGTCTGGCTTGCTTCTTATGGGCCTGATATGGATTGCATGGATTGCTCATTAGAGACGAGATGGTGTTTAATTAAAAAACAATTGTGTGTGCATGTGCATGTGTATGGGTGTGTGTTTAAGTCTGCATATGTGTGTGTGTGGCAGGGTGTGTGAGTGTGTGACGGACTAATTAGGACCAGCAATTACCCCAAACTGTGGCTGCGTCCTCCCCTCGGCTGAGGGGACAATAGCTTGTCTGTCAGTGCCAATGTTGCCCAAGCATGACAGATGTGTGTGGACACCCTAGACAATGGAGCCAAATGGGTGCCCGATCGCAAAGTGGAGGGGGGAAGGGGGGGGTAAAGGGAGACTAAACGGGGGGGCTGGGGGTGGCAGCTTGTGTCCGAGACAGACTGCATGGGGTGAAGAAGAAACTCTGCAGGACCAGCCAGGCCCTGCAGACCCCTACAGACTGGCCTTACTCACAAACATATCTGTTTTGTTGCAATGTCAGGACATGGGGTCATGCATCGGTCCCATGCGTACATTTATGTAATAATATATACAATATATATATATATATATATATATATACATTATATATAAGTATATGTAATATTACAGAAACCACTAGCTGATGTTTATTACAAGGATTTCTAAAACTGTATTCACCTGACAATTTTAATTTTTTACTGTCTAGTTTTAGTTGATTTAGCTTTAGTTTTGGGTTTTTTAGTTTAATGTTCATTTTAGTTTTAGCCTTTATTTATTTATTTATCATTTAGTTTATTACTGTAAATCAATTAATATTTTTTTGTTTTTTAAAACTACTCTTGTTTTCTTTTTGTTCTTTTTTGTGTTGCTTTATTTACTCCTTTTATTATGAATAGGCTTAATACTTTTGTTTGATTGTTTTGATTTGTTTATCTTATTTGTCCTATGTTAACATTTTTATTTGTCATTTGCTGTTTAATTATTAAGTATTATCTTGTTTTATTTTTACTTTTGCTATCACACATTTATATATACTCTTGTCAGTTGTTTGTTTTGTTTTTACATATTGTAAATGAGGGTAACCCTCAATGCATTCTGAGTTTGAATTAAGCTTCATCGATTGATTGTTTCTCCATTTTCACTTTTTTACATAATTTAAAACTAGTTACCTTATACATTGTGTTTAAATATCATGATGGAAATGGACCAAAATTACTTCCATTAAATTCCAAATGTTCCATAAGTTCATTTTTTTTCCTTCTCCTGACATATGTATATGTATGGCCTACACTATATGACCAAAAGCATGTGGACACCTGACCATCATTCCTAATGGTTATTAATATGCAGTGACCCCCCCGTTTGGTTATAACCGCCTCCACTCTTATGGTAAGGCTTTCTACAAGTTTATGGGGGTGTGTGTTGGAATTTATTTCATTTTTCAGTCAAAAAGGCACTTGTGAGGTCAGGCACTGATGTTGGACAAGAAGGCCTGACTCCCAAACGATGTTCCAGTTCATCCCAAAGGTGCTCAGTGATGATTTAGTCAAGCTCAGTGCAGGCCACTGGAGTTCCTCCATCCCAGACTCATCAAACCACATCTTTATGGACCTCTCTTTGTGCACATCCGCTCAGATTTGTCCATCAGACTACTAGTGAAGCGTGATTTAACACTCCTTCATTCGACTGCTCCAGAGTCCAGCGCCGGTGTGCTTTACACCACTCCATCTTACGCTTGGCATTGAGCATAGCGTTCTTAGGATTCTGTGTAGCTGTTGGGCCATGAAATCCAATTCATGGAGCTCTTGACACACAGTTATTGTGTTGATGTTGTTTCCAGAGGCAGTTTGGAGCTTTGAAGTGAGTGATGCAACAGATAATAGGTGATTTCTTACGCAGTACATACTTAAGCACTTTGTGGCCACATTCTGAGTTTGCATGGTCTACTGCTTAGTGGCTAATCTGTTGTTGGTTCCAGATGTCACACTAATACCACTTATAGTTGCCAGGTTCAAATCTAGCAATTTCACAAACTGACTCATTTCAAAGGTGGCATCCTGCAACTTAAACACCTGCACTCAGTAATTAAGAGCGGAGTCTACATATTTCTGGCCATATTGTATATTTTAGTTATACACTGATGGGAGATTCTTTTTGTTGAGAAAGCATGGAGACAAATGCCAACTGAACTGCATTAAGGCTACTTTAAAGCATCTATATCTATCCTATGTTCATGATGTCATCATAAGCATGCTAATAGTTAACTTCATGGTTAATGATTAATGCTCATTATGGTCAGACCACTCAAACAGTCAGACATAGACAATCAGAGATTGTATAACTTTATAACTCAAATGTTCTAAATTTACTGAACATTTATGGAACATTAATATAAGCTTGCCTGTCACTTCGGTGTCCCAACTGAAAATGCCACCTCCAGCAGACCTCCTGTGTGTGTGTGTTGTGATTGTGTCTCCTGTCAGGATCAGCATGGCTAGCTGGAATGGCAAGTGAGAACATGTCACTGCAAAAGGCAGCTGCCAAAGTCAGGTGCTGTACGACAACCTGTGTGTGTGTGTGTGTGTGTGTGTGTGTGTGTGTGTGTGTGTGTGTGTGTGAACTTCAATCAAAGGAATCCCCTGATGCGAGGAACTCATTTTGTGTTTGTCTCTCGTTCTCTCTCTCTCTCTCTCTCTCTCTCTCTCTCTCTGTCTCTCCATTGCTGAAGCTGCCAAACTTGTCAGTGCCAGCAGAGATGCTCTGTCCCATAGGAATATCTCTCTCTCTCTCTCTCTCTCTCTCACATGCACACACACACACACACACACTGAAATCATCACTATGTGAAATGGAATTGCTCTTACTGTGGTTCAGTTCAGTGAAGTATGCACTCTTACTCCACTAGCTTTTAATCAGAAGGAAACAAAGCCTGCACATACACACAGACACACACACACACAGACACACACACACACACACAGACACACACACACACACACACACACACACACACACACACATTTAGATATGACATTCCTTTCAATCTGATGTTTGAGTGGAAGCTGTTATGTCTGAAGTTATTTAATACATTATTTAATAAGCTTGAAGAAACTCTTGGTAGAGCTGCACCAAAAGTTCAAAGCCTGTCTTTTATTTAATTTCCAGTCAGAATTGGAACTAATTACATTGATATTAATTTTCCGGGAAAATAAACAGAAAACACAAAAGCCTCAACATCTAAACATATCATGTTTTTCCACATCTCCAAAGTGGGGCGGTCTGGGGTAGTCAGTCTATTGTTCAGCTTCTTTGTTTGTTGTGTACATCTCTTTTTCACAGTGGGGCATTTTGACAGCTGCACATCCTTTCAGATCCATGCCAGGGATCGGGGAGTAGCGTGCTACTTTTTGTAGTTAGCTGCAATTTTTTGTGTAACTATAGCGAAGATTTTCAGTACAATTTTTCAGTAGCTATCCCAACCCTGCCCAGAGCACTGAGCTGTCTTCTCACAGCGGAAGGATGGACATAAACATCTGACATTAGTCATTTACTTTTCTTAGAATTTCTCCTTCTTTTTGCAAGTAAAATATCTTAATTTCATAAATATCTCAAATATTTATGAAAAATAAATAACATAATGTCTTGTATTACTGTTAGGCTTTATCACTTTTCTGTAAAGCACTTTGAGCTGGCAACAGTATGAAAAGTGCTATATAAATAAGAGATATTATTAGTGGTATAACAATAATAATAATAATAATGTAATTAATATCATGATTATTATTATTATTCAGGGGCTGTTTTGACTGGAAATTAAATAAATTCAGGCTAGTCTCTGACTTTTGCACAGTACTGTCTGTTGAAATCTCATAGTTTATTATTATTTTGACTGAACATGAGCTTCCACTGTCTGTCAATGATCATTTTAACAGTAGTTCTAGAGCATATTTTTTTTCAAGAGACTACAAAGAACCCATCCATCCATCCATCCATCCATCCATCCATCCATCCATCCATCCATCCATCCATCCATCCATCCATCCTCTAAGCCGCTTCTCCTTCAGGGTTGAGGGAGGGAGTGCTGGAGCCTATCCCAGCAGTCTTCGGGCAAAAGGTTGGACAGGTTGCCAGTCTATCACAGGGCAGACAGACAGTCACTCACACCTAGGGGCAATTTAGCATGTCCAATTGGTCTGACTGCATGTCTTTGGACTGTGGGAGGAAACCGGAGGAAACCCACGCAGACACGGGGAGAACATGCAAACTCCACACAGAGAGGACCCCGGTCACCCAGCAGGGGAATCGAACCCAGACCCTCCTTGCTGTGAGGCGACAGCGTTACCCACCACGCCACCATACCGCCCCTTACAAGGAATGTCTCTATCATAACCTACGTTCATTAGTGTTATGTATATTATATATTTACAAATTAAATTGTAATTCAACTATTTTTTCCAACTAAAATATTCATTGAGGTGACACTGACACTAAACAGCACCACTGAAATAGTTTTCATCATGTATTTGTTGGTGAAATTGTTCTCTTGGACCTGTTTGTTGTTTGAGGTTAGTTATGATTTGTTTACTCAAATAAGCTTGTCATGAGTTTAATTGTGACATGTTTCTTGAGTTGGATGTACACAGCCATTCTAGAGTTTGGAATCAGTTGTCTTATTGACAATTTTTTCATTTTATGTACAATAATAACTGAAATAACATGGTTTTAAACAGGAAAAGCTTTTCTCCAAAAGGTGCTATTAGATGTTTTATTCAGTGTTTCAAGAATTAAGTGAACAAGAAGTAATAATATAATAATAATATACTGTAATTATTTATACGCAGTCCTTTGTCGAGGTATCATGGATAATAATTTAATTACAATTTTATTCTTGATGTTCTACAGCTTTCTCACTGATGAGATCAGGTAAAATCTTCTATAGCTATGTTGACTATTCTGGACACATCTAATATTTATTTTTTTTACAGCTTCCTATTGTCCTGCAAATGGCCCGTGAAGGTGTACAAGCATATTGGTGTACTTTTACATTTGTCTGCAGTCAAATGGGTTTAATTTCACTGATAACATTGATTCCAAACTTTTGATTGGTACTTTGTGATTGTAGAAGAACCCTTTAACCGGCATGGAGCCTTTACATTATAGAGAGGTTCTTTACACTTTCAGAAGGTTTCTCAAACTCATACACCTCATTTACAACAAAAGATCCATCCACTGACAGGTTCTTTGTGCCGCTGAATGCGGATCTTCCATAGTATCACTCAAAAGAACACTTTTAAGCTACTTTATTTGTGGAGTGTAAAGTCAGTTTAAGGCGGATCTTTCTCCATGGCACTGGGAATCGATATATATATATATATATATATATATATATATATATATATATATATATATATATATATATCCACACTTTCAGTTGTACCTATCTGCCTCTACCAAATCAATAACCAACAATCAGGCAGCGGCCACTACATCCTGGTAGCTGGGCTTTTAGAGTACATTATATGGTGCTATCAGAGATGCCCAAAGAGAAGTAATGTGGTCACTTGAGGCTTTTTCATACCAGGCTGAAACGTCTCTATCAGAGCCACGTGCACTCCTCCAGTCGAGCTTTCACCATCAAAGCCACCCACACGCCGCTGATCTCTGTACAGGCTTGTTTCTGGCCCAGTGAGATTACCTTGTGATGGAGCTACTGGTCAGAGTGGGTTTTACACTCCGCCGCTGCATAGGTCATTACTGCTAAAATGTGTGCCATCCATCATCCTGGCTTTCAGTGGCATTTTTCCCAAGTCTCCTTGCTGAAAGGAGGTTGAGAGGTTGTGGTAGAGTCGATCGAGATCCACAGGAGGTGCTGCTCTGTTCATTGTGCGCGTGGAATGCGATACGGCAATAAAACGAAAAAGGCCCACAAATACACCCTTGAGGCACTCATCGTGCTCTTTCATACACAACCATGTCAGGAAACCAAGGAGACTCTAAATAGTTCACTTCCCTCTCAGAGCCATCCAATTAAAGAAATGCCCACATGCTGTGGACAGATTTCTTCCACCTCTAATAATTTTCTTCTAAGAGAGGCATGAGACAGATATCCTCATGTAGATTGTTCTTCTTTGGTGAGGAGTTCGGATGCCCTCCTGCTGTTAGCCAGGTCCTCCACTAAAGGGCTTAGAGTGGCTTTACATGAACTGAGATTCAGTGCCTCCTCCAGTGGACCTCACTTCCTTACCTACCATTAACCCTGAGCTGCTCTCTAGTTTAAAGGAACCTTTCTTTTTTCATTTTTGGTCATTCTGATTCCACTGCAGTTCTTATACACACATATGTCAAGACTAGGACCAAGTGCATTATTTCATGTATGTATTTCAAGGCATTCAGTTTCCCAGCATCAGGAAAAAGAGAACATTTTTCCATATTTAGTTTGTCCACTTTTTACCTTTATTCTTTTCACGAGACTTATTTTTTCAAAGAAATCTGCAGAGATATTTTTACTACCAAAGTTCAGTTTTAGAAGTTGTTTTTGCCTTTTCTTACAACTCAAGCAACAAGCAATCCCAAACACATTTAGTAATGCTGAGGTCTGGACTCTTAGGTGGACAGTACATTATTTTAAGAAAATGTTCAAGTTACCATTTTGGAGATACAAAGTTTAACCAAAGAACATATCTCAATTTTTAAAAGATATTACATCAGTTAAACATACAAGGAAAACATTATCTTCTTGACTTGTGCTAAGCATAAAGTTTGGTGGAGGAGGGATAATGCTATGGTGTTGTTTTCAGGGGTTGGCCTAGACCCCTTAGTTCCAGTGATAGGAAATCGTAATGTTTCAGCAAACTAAGACATTTTGGTCAATTGTATTTCCAACTTTGTAGGAACAGTCTAGGGAAGATCCCTTTCTGTTCCAACATGACTGTGCCCCCATGAACAAAGTAAGGTCTGTAAGGTTGGGTGAGTTTAGTGGGAAGAGCCTTACTGGCCCTCACAGAGCCCTGATCACAACCCCATTAAACACCTTTGGGATGAACTAGACAATGCATTTTTGGATGAATGGGCAGAAATTCCCAAAGACACACTCCAAAATCTTGTAGAAAGAGTCCCAGACGAGTGGAAGCTGTTATAGCTGTGAAGGGGGAACAACTCCATATTAATGACTTGTGTCCATATAGTGTGTACCAGTAAAATACCAATAATTTATTGTTATCTCACACTTCTTTCAACCTTCAAATGCAAAAAGAGATTGTTGCATTATTGAATCTACAGATCTGAATTGCATCTTTTCAGCTGAAGTTTAATCATTAAATCAGTATTTTTTTCACATGTTTATGTGAACAACAGTGTTTATGCAACACTGACTGTTTGTGTTATAATATTTATAATATTTATATTCAAAAACTGAAAAGTCACTATTGCAACAGCTCAGAGTGTTCAGTTCACATTTAAACTTGCCTTCTAAATTTGGCCACCCAGGTGTTAGTGCAGTCTCTTGTCATCTCAAGGCTTGACTACTGCAACTCGGTCTTGGCTGGTCTTCCCATGCAGGCCATCAAACCATTGCAACTCATCCAGAATGCCGCAGTCTTCAATCTGCCCAAGTTCAGCCATCGTCTCCCCACTGCTGTGCTCCCTTCACTGGCTTCCTATAGCTAGACGCATCAGATTTAAAACCCTAATGCTTGCCTACAAAGCCAAAAATGGACAAGCCCCTACCTATTTGATGGCAAGGGTGAAATCTCGAACTGTACCATGAGCCCTTCGAGCTTTAAGTACAGCTTGGCTTGACCCGCCATCCTTCAAGGCGCATTGAAGACAAGCATCAAGACTTCTCTGTACTGGCACACTGGTGGAACGAACTCCCACTGGCTGTCTGTACAGCGGAGTCTCTCGCTGTCTTCAAATGCAGACTGAAGACACATCTCTTTACACACCACTTAAATGAGTACTAAATTAATTACTGATTGTAATATATTGTACTGCACTTATGTATTGTATTTTATTGTATTGCATTGTTCTGTGTTCAGCTCTGTTCCTTTTCTCTGGGTATCAACAGTGACTTTTTGTTTCTAGCAGTATCTGAGCTCAGGACCAGCTTTCTCTCTAAACTATTGGTAACTAGCTAAGATACTTTCTCTAGATAGACAAAGCACCTCTTGTAAGTCGCTCTGGATGAGAGCGACTGCTAAATGCTGCAAATCTAAGTGTAAATGCTGTAATATCAAAAATGTAAACAATACATGCCAATGCATTAATTTGATGCTTAAAATCAATTTTCAAGAAACATCATTCGAAACTTTGTTCAAAGCTTGGTAGCAATGTAATGTATTAGTGAGGGTCTATGGCAGAGACTGAGGAGGAGTGGGGGGTCTGCTTGGTCCCCCAGTTCTGCTTTCTCCCTCTGAATGGCTTATGCTAATCCCGTTAGCACTCAAGCACCCTGACGCTGATGTGGCATGCGAACCTACCAGCTGCTCCATATGTCTGTATGTCCAGACACTGTACATTGTACAGGTACTCTGTGTGTGTGTGTGGGGGGGGGGGGTATGGCATGTGGTGTGTGACCTCATACATACTAATACTGAGCAATATGGTCAGTAAATGCAATGACTCAGAGCATTACTAATCTAGTCTTCTAAACAAAGAGGCATTTCAGAGTCCCTCTTACAGCCCTGGGGTCAGGGCCTCTCTGAACACATGGAGTGGACATACGCTGTAAAACCTTCACGTCTGAATGAAAGAGTTAAGTTAATACAGCTCAAACACAACAGAAGCTGATCAGCTCAAACCTGCTCTTAAATTATTTGCTGAGTTAACTTGAAGGGGAGATTTTGTGAATGAACTTACAGCTATAAAGGTTTGAGTAGTTAAAGCAGTTGAAATTAGCTATTGATTGCTTTTATGACTTAATTGAGTTTATATAGCAATTCCAGGTGGGTGCTAGCATGCTGCTAGGTCATTTCTATAAGGTAGTTTCTAAATCATTTCTATGGGATTGACAGCTGGTTGCTAAGGTGTTGCTTAGTCATTGTTGAGGTATGCAAGGTGGTTGCTAGAGTGACACAGTGTGGCTTCTACATTGTTTCAGGCAGCTGCTGCAATGTTGTTCAGTGGTTGCTATGTTATCCCAGGTTGCTAAAGTTTTGCTAGGTTGTTGCCGTCTAAGGCGGCTGCTAAGGTGTTGCTAGGTGGTTGTTATGGTACCTTATGGTTACTTCAAGTGAAATACCACAAAGTAAGCATAACCATGCCATAAACATGTCATGGTCGTTGTTACATGCAGTCAACTTTTGACAAAATGTTAAGTAAATTTTCCCAAATTTGGTTTATGAATAAAATAATGTTTGATGTCATGACAGGTTATGTCATGTATTATGACAACTTCCAATAATGGTAACAAGAAACCGTTACGTTATTAGACACAATCTGTCACGGCAATTCATGACAGTCTATGACATCTGCCCTAACATGGTCATATCATGGTTATATCAGTGTTATGTAGCAAGTATCAGGTTGAAGTGTTACTGTTTGAATATAGATGAACAAACAATATTTAACAGCAGTTAAAACCTTAAATCAATATCTGTCCTGTTCCACCTTTCACAGTGAATATTAGGCAGCCATGAAACTAATTACAGTTTTTTCTTCTACTGGCCAACACATCACTTTTTAGGCATACACCATCTACACCAGCGATACGATACCCCACAACATAGATGACACCCTGCATCCGACCATCATCTATACTGCAGCTGTACAGTCGTGAATAGATGACTGTGTCGTGGTGAGCTGTCTTTGCTGCCTCTTGCTGATGGTATAGCAGCATTTGTGGAATGCTGCCACATGTCTTTCTGGTGTTTTAATGAAAGAGTGATAGTGTGGGTCTCGTGACCCCAATTTAATCCGGATGTCTGCGCTTCGTTGTGATGGAGGGATGAGCCCTTCATTCTCTTTTATCTCTCCGCTGTGAGACTGTAGAAGTCTGAAGCCAAGTGTTTATTTTGGACCAGTAATGATTAATAATTAATAGGATGTGCATTATGCCTCTTAACACAGTTCAAAGGCTGTTTGAAATGGCAGGGCTTTGTCTGTGCGCGCGTGTGTGTGAGAGTGGTGGGCTGTAAGGTGTAAAGGACCCTCCGCACCTTTAGTGTTAGCATCTTTACCCTGAATGGAATTTGTTCTCCTGTGTGTGTCTCCACACACGGCTGGCTAAAGAAGATTAAAGTGGGACACTGGCTGCATCTCTCTTTTCCTCCAGCCCACCATCTACAGCTTCTGAGCTTTGATGTGTTAAATGGGGCATCTTCAATCTGTGTGTGTGTGTGTGTGTGTGTGTGTGTGTGTGTGTGTGTGTGTGCTTGTTTTAGTACATTTTCAGACAAAAATGTCCTGGGATTGTAGTGAAACCACAGAAAACCAGTTCTAACCTGATAGACCAACAAAATGCTTCTGATTTCATAAAGTGCTTTTGACAAAACCTCATGAAGGAGAAAAAACATTTAGGGTTAAGCTTAGAAAATTCTTAGTACACACACACACACACACACACACACACACACACACACACACACATACATATATATATATATATATATATATATACTTACCTTACTATACTTAATATATAATTATATATAATTATATATATATGTATATTATATATTAATATATAATGAATACTATGTTTTAATTATGTATACACATGTATAAGTACATACTATACATATATAAAAAATTATGTAACTAATATGCAAATTATACTACTATTTGTATTGCATGGGACATAACTTTAAAAATATATACATACATACATACATATACTGCTGCTATTGACACAAAACCAACATATTTTACATTTAATGTAACTCAATGGAACCAGAGGTTTTTCCATGTTACTTTTGGCCATTTCCTTTGGGTACTTTCATCATGAAATTTAAACACAATGTAAAGAGAGACAGGCATTTTCAAATTATATCAAAAATGCCAAAAACTGATAAATGACAAAAAAAAATGTTTTGCTGACAGCAGCGAGATATAGGTGTGCATGCATGTATGCATAAATACACACACACACACACACACACACACACACACACACACACACACACACACACACACACACACACATATACATATGGATGACCAGAGAGGGTGCTGATATGTGTTCAGAGCTCAAACATGAAACACATGATTAATGGAATAGCAGTGAAGTGTATAGCATTCAGGCTATAACAGCCCACCTCCAGCATTATAGTAAACTCTGAATGCAGGAAAGAAATGATCAACCCCAATAGCAGACAGAATTAGCCCTGCATTTTTCTTTCGTTTGTCTCTCCATCTGCATCAATCAAAGCTTTGCAGCTTCATTTGCTCAATTAATTATCTCTCTTTCTTTCTCTCTCTCCCTCTTTCTGTAGGCTCAGAACCTAGAGAGTCTTTCTTTTGTGTTCACTCACATTGTGTCGTAATTTCCAAAGAAGCCTTCAGTACCTTCTAATGGCGACACAAAGCAACAGGCGTCTTGGCAGCCCATAAAATTCATGTTCTAGTTGCTTTTAAACAAACAAAAACATCTGCCTACATATGTTTTGAGTAGCCATGTAATTTGGGTGTTTACTAATCACCATTCAGGTTTGCAGTGGCGGATTCTGTGTGTGGCGTTTAAATGTGTACATCCACGCCTGATTGTCATTGAAATGAGTGCTATTTACTCTGCTTTTTGAGCACGGACAAACAAAAGAGAACAAAAAGGCAGACATCACAGGGGCCCTGCCTGCACATCTCTCCACACAGCCTCGTTCCTCGTCCCTTCCATCTGCTTTCTGCTCTTTCTGAGCCTATGAAAAGCCTCTATTATAGCTCACACTACGCTTGGTACAGAATGGAACTCACCCTAGCTGGTTTACAGGGAGGCCCCTGAAACATTAAGCCCACAGGGCCCAATGAGAACCTGACCGTTGCAGTTTAACCCCTTAAACTTTGTTTATTAGTCAACTCTTTGATGTCTTGGGTTATTTCAGTTAACACAATTTCAATATAATTATATAATGCTAAAATACATTATATAGTTAGTTGCCTAACTGATTACGTATGCATTCTATTAACATTTGGTTTTGACAGATTTAGAGCACTTCTGATTTTTTCGACTGCTTGTTTTAGTGAACTATGAGTGGGAAATAATTCATATAAAATATGCTCATGATAGCCTCAATCTACTGCCCCCTAGTAACCATTGTACTGGCCTTGTGGAAATTAACTCAGATATTTTTAAAATAATATAATTTAATACATTTTTTTAACTTAACAAAGAAACTAAAACACTGTTGGCTCTCTGTGTGAAATGTTCACTGTGTTGAGCTGCTAATGAGCAATAACGAGGGCTGAGAACTATTACTTTCCCAGGTGGTTGCTAATGTGTTGCTAGATTGGTGCCAAGTTTTTGCTAGGCCATTTCTATGTTATCCCACTTTGGTTGCTGAGATGTTTCTAATGTTATTCATTTATTAATTAAATTTACATTTATCAACATTTTGCCATTTATTTTGCAAGTACTTAAAAATGATCTAATTAAACAAGTTTAAACAAGCACTGTATAATCTGGGCGATCAGTGCCAGAAGTACAAGTGCGCTATTCCTAATAGTATCTAGGATCCTTCAAAGTTTTGCGATTCTAGGCAGCATATGAAAACTGTATGAGAAAAACATGGATTAATCAAACAAAGAACAGTAAGTTAGCTTTGTCAAGCCAACTTAATCAATATGTTAATTAGATTTTCAACCATTTTATCAATGCTCAGAAAGAGTAGATACAACATAAACCCTTTTAACCCACCAACCCAAGCAGCACTTAAACAATAAGATCAAAAACAAAAAACACAGCCCTGGATCTGAGCCTTTAACGAGATTTAAAGCGTATTGTCTGCTGAGCCATAAAGAAGACATAGTGGCTATGGTGGGGTGAAAAGGCTGGGTAGAGTAAGGGCTGGGTTCTTTATTAACCCTACAGTGACTAGCTAATGTGATTGAAGTGGAACCACCTGGCGGGGGAGTGTGTGTGTTGGGGGGGTGTGTACAGTCAGCTGCCGCTGAAGCCGCCGCCAAATGGGGAAGCACCAGGTGCCGGGCTCCAGCCCTTCTAATTGTTGCCATGTAATAGCACGCCTGACCGCACTGCGAGGCTTGGGGCTAGGATTAGGAAAAAAAGAGAAAAAAGCTGTTGCTGACATAGAAGTCCATTTTCTTTTCTTTACAGTTCAGTCCCAATTCCCCCCACCCATTATATCCCCCCACACACCACTATACCCCCTCACATCCTCCAAAGCACAGAACGAGAGCAGAAAATGGACAAAAGTGTGTTGCACAGCTAAAAAAGTAACATCTAAACTTGATGCCTGAATGCAGTCTGTATGTTTGTCATTCAGCACCAGAGACCACACGTTTATTAGAGATGACTTAACAGCTCCACACAGTTTGAGGCAAGAAATTATTTATGTATGTAATTTGCGCAAAGCTAATTACATTAGCCTTGTAGTTCCAGAGGGAAACTAAAGCTGTCTCAAACATATATAAAGGAAAATCATTGCTGTCGGAACAAAACCTTGTATCTCCAAAATGGTTACTTTCCAAGAGAAGGACAAAACCTACTTTACTTTTAATGTAAGTCAATGGAACCAGACTTTTTAACCAAGTAATTTTAGGCCATTTCATTTGGTCCAATTCCCATTAAATTTACACACAATGTAAAGGGCAACAAGTATTTCCAAATTATGTGATTATATTATATAAAAAGACTAAAATGGAGATACAAGGTTTTGTTGTGTCAGCAGCGATATATAAGAGTAAACATTAGGCCACGACTGCAGGCGATTGCTATTGTTTTTAGGTATGCAAATATTTTTAGCATTAAACATGTCTTGGCCAATCAACTACAGGAGGTTGGGCTATTATCGAGTTCCTTTATTCCTTTAAAGAAAAATTGGGAACTAATACATTTTGTTCATGAATTACTATAAATTGTATAGAAACTTCTATGCATAATTTTCCAATTGATATGAAACTGGAAGTTACTGTAAGCAGTTATGCAGCCCTTTCTTCGGTCATTGAAATACAAATGGCATGCTTACTGGTTGGCTGTTATTTGGCTGGTAATCAGTTGTGGAAATCCTAATGAGCATTTCTGGCCATTAATACAATTTCCCAAAAATTTCATCCTGCCATGGCAATTCTGTGCTGATTGATGATAATGCTGGCAGGCAGGAGAGAGGAAGGGGGGAAGTTGGGGGGGGGGGGGGGGGGTTGGGGAGAGAGAGAGAAAGAGGGAAAAGGCAAGTGTTAGTATTAGAGTAGATGAGGGCAGTACAGAGGGAGCTGTTTTCAGCACCACTGCTCTAACACCGCTTACACTCTACAGTCCCCCAACACACACACACACACACACACACACACACACACACACACACACACTACAACCTGTGTGTGCACGTCTGAGTCAGCAAATGATGCCCACTATGGGCTGTCTGAATGCTTTTGTATATGTAGTGTAGATAAAAGTAATATATAATATAGAAATGCCACACACACGCACTCACGCACACACACACACACACACACACACACACACACACACACACATACACACACATATACACATACTACAACCTGTGTGTGAATGTCTGAGTCAGCAAGTGATGCCCACGATGGGCTGTCTGGATGCTTTTGTGAATGTAGTGTAGATAAAAGTAATATATAAATGTAATATGTGTCACATTTTGTTTGCTGGTTTGTGATACACACCAGAACAAGTGTCTTGTATGTAAGGATGGATTTGACCCATTAGGCCCCCACAAATGCAATCTTTCAAAGCAACTGTTGCTAGGTCAACAAGCTTTACAGACTGTTGGTAAAAAACCCCATGCAGTCTAATGAATCAGGCTGCACTCTGCTAGATAGGAAACAACACTGGATCTGCTGGCATGTCAATGACTGTGTTGACATGCAAAAATGTTGCCAGTCCGATTAAATACATTCTGATTATAGATTAGGACTGACGGGTTTATATCACACTCTACTCAACAAACTGAATGGAAAATCTCTGTTTACATGCACACTAAACATTATTCAATCCAAATGTAGAAGCATACATAGAGTAACACTTAGTGTAGATGTTACCATGACAATGAGCATCACATGAGACCAGTCAGAGTGAGATGAGCAGCAGTGAGCAGTGCTTGTGTTTTGAATCACTTTAAAATGATGTCAGACTCAGAAATATTTACTTCAAGTGTACCTATTAAAGAGGGACAAGAGGAAGACATCATTCTGAGACACATAAGATAGATGTCCGTCCCATCGCCGTCTTTGAAAGATCAGAATTTATAAGGGAAATTCTGTTGAAAGTTTAGAAAGAATTTCTTTCTTATTACAATCGTCTCCTCTGCAGACCAGTTTCTGCTCTGCCATGTTGAACGTTATAAACTTTCTCTATGACACGACGAACATGCACAGAACGCACTTACACATTCCGATTGGGAATGTAATCAGATACAGGCATTTACACTTATTATTCTGTTCAACAGATTATTTACAGGATTACCCAGCTTATTCAATTGGATAGAAACTGTATTCCAAATGGCCTCAATCAGACTAATCTAGACTGACTGAGTTGTGTTAATGGACATATTTTATTCCGTTTGAGCTATTAGTCACATTATTAACGGATTATCAGGCAGCATGTAAACGTGGCTACTGTTAGCTCAATTACACAACAGAAGCTACATCCAATCCATTCTTGCTACTTCATTTATTTGTTCTGCTAAAAGTTATTTTATTTACAATAATAACTCACACAATGTGGATTAATGACAATACTGCTTTGTCAGGTTCTCTGCCTTGAGATTAGTCTCGCATCAGGGGACATGAGACATTTTGGACTCAATGAAGGGAAGTAGGCTTATTAGGGTGGGAACAAACTGAGTTGTGTTACTGATTACATTAAGACTGCATGGATTAGAAGATTTAGAGGCAAGTTTTATAGGAAGTCTACCTGTTCAGTTCAACTAGCTGTCCCCAGTCATGTGTTCTTGGTATGAATCATCTGGTCCCACAAGATTGTTTCGAGATTCCCTCCACTTTTGCCATCTGATTAATTCTGGATATTAAGTTTTTCTTTCTTGGTCATAGCATCTTCAACAGGTTTATTCATCATTCTGGACACATCTACCCTTTCATTTTACTGCAGATTTAAAACCTGTGAAATGGCTAACCTTTTAGAGAATGATTTTATACATTTAACCGTGACCAGTTTGGTTTTCCATTACTCAAAACACTGATTTCAAACTTTTAAACAGTAGTGTATGCAAAATAAATAAAAGTAGAAAGTAATAACACTCCATATTAGGCATTTTAACAACGATGAGTGCTCTATAGTTTCTTATTAGTTTCAATAAGACTTTTGTCAACGTTCTGTGAAGCTTGTCCAACCTAGCAACAGTTGCTATGAAAGCAGTGATGGTCAGTTGTGATTCTATTTGGTGCTGTTTCTGTGGGTGTTTCTGGATAAATGTGTGCTGGGTGGGTTGTGCTTGCTTTCTGCTTGTCTCATGGAGTGAGCGTCTTGCAAGGGCATTAGAGGACCATCTGTAGCTTGATGTGTGTGTGCGTGTGTGATGGCCAGGGCAGTGCTGTAATGTTCCAGGAGGCGGTCTGGAGCGCTTTAGTCCTCAGGAGAGCACCAGTCAGTGTTTCATGCGCGAACACTCCCCCCTCTACAGCCTTCACACTCTGTGCCAGCTCACACAGGCTTACACTGGTTAAGTGGAGCTCACCCACCAAAACCTACAGAGACATGAGTCATTATCCCCCCTGCTACTGCTACAGTTAATACAGCGCCTTTAACCCCTTACACTGCAGCTCTATCATTTACTTACTCTGTTTAAGACTTATTGTGAGAAGGAAAGAGAAAACAAGAAAGAAAGAAAGAAAGAAAGAAAGAAAGAAAGAAAGAAAGAAAGAAAGAAAGAAAATCAGTATCAACAGCGAAAACTGGAGTATTATATCTTAGTAACAAATGTTTATCATTTTACTTTATTGTTTGCTTTAGACAGATAGATAGATACAGACAGATATAAATATAATATCTATATTTACATAAAGATAAATGTGCTGGCATAAAAGGCTCAGCCTTCACTGAATAATGATAAACACATTGCCTTAGTTCTGTGTTAAACTCGTCTGAGGCCGCTCAGAATGAAGTTGAAAGGGGGTGTGTTTTATCAGTGTGAGTGATGCTAATCAGAATACAGAGTGAAGCAGGGCTTTGATGGAGGAGTGGGGGGAGGAGGACCAGGGATCCATCTGTGGCTGAGCAGCGACGAGCGGCCAAACTAGAGAGGCCCATATGGTCCACACACTCTACCAGCTCTATCAGTGCTGTTTGTTGTTGTTATTTATTTACGAAAGCAACAAGATGAGCAGAGCCAGGAGAAATGGACCCACATTCTGGCATTGGCTCACGTTACTGTCCAGCAACCAGGCTCTTCTCACCACCAGCTCCGTGTGTGCGTATGCATGTGTGGGTCTATACCATCTGTGGGACAGAGACAGCAGCCTTGCTGGTGCTCATCTGTTGCCTCACTGTGACCCCGCAGGCATTGGGGCCGCGCCGGGGCCAGGCGGGGCTCCCCAGAGTCTCTGCTGACATCACCGGGCGACATGCACATACACAACACTGTCAGATGGGCTGACGTCATGGCTGCTCTTATAGAAACAAAGCTGACACATTTGCCTCTTTGTCTGTTTCCAGTTTTTATTATATTATTATATTGTATTATTATTTTTCAACCTGATGTCTACCTGTGCATCTGTGTAAGAGAGGTGCAGGGGCATGAAACCCATACGTAAGACTGTAAGACCCAGTATGTCCGGGCCTGATATATACTGCTAGATTTGAAACCTAATCCTGCTCACATGCAGTACAGATAGTTTCACAGAGCTTTGCTTTGCTATCAGATGTCATTCTGGGGTAAAGTAATATTGTACAGATCTGTAAAACTCTAACAGCATTTATTATCAGTATATTTATGTGGAGAACAAAAAAATACCCTCCTCTGATCAACTGTCAGCTCCGCTGTGTTAAAGTTCTTCTAGAAACGCTGAAAAACTTTAGACAAACTTAAAAAGCTAGAGGAAATATCTGCTGTGATCTTTCCACCAACTCAACACATCCCTGCTAGGAAAAACAGTACAGGCCAGCAGATGGTCACCGGCAAAACCAGACCATGTTGTGTTTTGGAGGCTGGTATTCTTGTCCAAAAGCACGACCACATTTCAGCAGGGATCCCTCTCATCGTCCACGGTATGAGTGTGGACTGTTGAACTTTATCAAGAACTATCAAGCTATTCTGAACACAACCTCAGGTCATACGAGAGAGAGAGAGAGAGCGAGAGAGAAAGCTGCCATCCAGAGATGCTCACAAGTTGATTCATGCTATATTGGTTAACTAGTTGAATCAGCAGCTGTTTTTTCAAGTGTAAGCCTGATCCACATCGATCCTGCCTGCTGCATGTCACATTGTTGTTGGTGTCTCTCACCACTGCCACCAGCACTAGGTTTACATTGCCAGGGAAATGTTACTGTCAATCATGATGTGATCTGATATGCCCAGACAGTTTTAAGCAGTTAGCAGCTCAGAATTTCAGATCATTTTTCTACTATTAAATTGTATTGATTTATATATATTTCTTAAATATGCAAATGCTTTTTCCATGGCATATCTTTTCAATCAATACTTTACACATGTCAAACTATGTCCAAACAACTTGAAATAGTTGGATAGCATATACAACCCCATTTCCAAAAAAGTTGGGATGCTGTGCACTGTATGAATAAAATATAATGTAATGATATGCAAATCATGTAAACCATATTTTTAAATGAAAAAAATACAAAGACAACATATCAAATGTTGAAACTCAGAATTAAATTCTTTATTTTATTTTATTATTATTTGCCCATTTTGAATTTAATGCAGTGGACTTGTGTGTCTGTCTATCTGCCCTGCGATGGACTGGTGACCTGTCCAAAGTGTATCCTGCCTTTTGCCCAATGACAGCTAGGATAGGCTCCAGCACCCCCTGTGATCCAGAAGGAGAAGCGGCTTATAAGATGAGATAAGTTGAGTGGTCCTTAGCTCAGAACACAGTGTCCATGATTTCCAAAAAGAATTTCAAATGTTGATTTTTTGGACCACAGGATCAACAATCCAACAAGAAATGTCTTGCAGACATTTTGGCCATTCTCAGCATTTTCCTCACACTGCTGAACTTTAAAAACATTGGCAGCTGGCAGTTACTGACTCCTGGAGGTGGCATGGCATCACGGCATCTCTCATCTAAAAGTGAGCCTCTACGTTTTCCCTCTTCTCATTGTAGCCTGTTCACGCCATCATGTGTCTCTCTCCTTATGCATGGTCTCAAATGAAGCTTAGGAAGCGATCGTCACTTAGTCATAGTTCCAGGAACCAGAATGAGCCCTTACTGTAAGAGAATGCCCCATAGGCTCAATTAGCCCATCACCACAGGACCTCTCTCTGTGTTAATTGGATGAGTGCAGAGCCTGTTGCTGTGCTCTGTAGCAGCACTGTGCAGGGAGACAGGGGATAACCACTGTGATGTTTTCTCCTAACCAGCAGCAGATGACTCCTTTCTGCTTTCTCTGAACTCACATACACTGTTGGTGGGTTTCCTGGATATGGATTAGGCCTTGTCTTGGAATGAAAAGAAAGCCATTTTTGCTGTTTTACTGATTTGGGCTTAATCCTCTTCTGGAAAACTAAATAAAAAGTAACCAGACATCTGATTTTCTAAAATTAAAGTAGTACTACAGAAAAGGGGGGCTGTTCCCACAACTGATGCTTTTACTCTTCCACGAAGTCTTTACACTAGATGTTTCTTTCTTGTTCAGTTAGACTCCATCATTCCTGCTCAACCCAAAGATGTTCAACATTCTTCGCTCCAACTCATCCTAAAGGTGCTCAATGGAGCTTCATTACTCCAGTGTCATCCCAAACGTGTTCAACTGAGCTTCGTCACTCCAACTAATCTCAAAGGGGTTCAATAAAGCTTAATCACTCTTGCTCAAATTATGTTTAATGGAGCTTCATCAATGTAGCTCATCCCAAATGTGGTCAACTTGAGCCTTATCACTCCAACCAGTCCCAAAAAGGTTCAGCAGTGCTTCAACATCCTAAACAATACTATTCCACTACTTCATAGCCAAATAGAGGGGATCTTGACATACGTTTACCTGGTGCTTGATATTGTGCATGGTAACTTAAATCTGGGTCCACACCACGTGTTCTTTTTTGCCTGATTTTAACCCATTTTGCCCGATTTTAACCTTTTGCTCCTTGCGACAAATTTTCTCAATCTGACACAGTTTTCCAGATCAGGAGCTTGATCGGAAGCCACTGGTGGCACGGATGATCTGGTAGTGTGAGAAGAGAAACGAGTGAATCTTCAGAGACCACACATTATATTTACAACTCACAATGTTCACGAGTTCTGTAGTGTGAGGAGGTCAGAGGTTTAATCAATGATTGGTTCAAACAACAGCCAATCACTCAGAGAGGTGGAAAGGCAGAGCAAAAGGCGAAGAGATGCGCATGCGCACCGTCTGAATAGCGGCACGCAGAGAGAGAGCAGCTGAGTGTAAAGCACAGGCAGATAAGAGCTGATATCATGTTTATAATGTTTAGATCCAGATGTTAAAGCCCTCTCTTTACAATTTCAAGTCAGCTGCCAGTTTATAGTCAAATATTATTCCAGCTCACAGTGTGATGTCAGTGCCAGAACATCCCATTTTTTGACAGTGCTTTTCTATTCAGATTACAACGGCTGTGTGCACATATTTTAACAACGGTGTCAACCCATTGGGTAGCCTAGCCTGTCCACTGCAGTGTGATGCTGTAGGAAAGAAAGAGGCATAAACATGATGAGACAAAAGCTTTCTGTCCCTCTGCTCCACTCACAGGCAGTGCTCATGGAAAGACAGAAGCAGCCTCATGGCTGATTGGACACTCATTCTGCATCAACACACTCTACTATGACAGAAACCAACATCCAGTCAGCAAATTGAAGAAGTCACACAGGGCCACAACTTCATGAGTTCACTTAGAGCTGGGTTTAATAAGCCCTCATGAGTAAAGATGTTGCCTGTTGCATTCTGTACCAGTCAAACGTTTGGACATATCTAATTAAATGTTTGAGTAACGACACACTGCTGCACCCCTAGTTCAACTTTGAAAAATTGGAAGGACACCATGGACCATTTGAGAGTGAAAGGGTTGGGCACTACGACATAAAAAAGTTATTGTAACTTCACTAAAATTGAGTCTGTTGAAATGATAACAATAATGCTGTTATGATGTATGATGATGTCTTACTTATGGTCAGCACATCTACACAAAAAAGAGCCCATCTACTCCCTGGGATATGCAAACTCATCTTGTGTGTAAGTTATATTAAACTCAGTGTGAGAAAGTGAATGTTCACTATCAGTAATTTAACATGACATTGACAGTCCCATAGAGTGGCTAGCAGACATCAGCATTATCACAGTGGTGGTAAATTCTGGTGTGAACAAAGCCAAAAACATTCCATTGCCGATTTTTTTTCCCAAAGCAGTCAAATAAATTTCTGATTCAGCTGAACCAGTTTGCATGAAGCAGATATCGATAATCCATCACATGCAACCCATTTCCAGCCGAACCTTCAATTTCCACAGACCGTCAAACTAAATTTGATGCAAAACAGACAACCTGAATAAACACATTTTTTAATGATCATTTTTTATTGACAGAAAAATGTTATCTAACACCAGCTGACCCTTTGTGAAAAAGCAATCACGCCTTAGTTAATTGATCTGCCAGTTACCCACATTTATTTGATCATTCAAATGAATTAAACTACACACACTCAGGCTTGACAACAGTCACCCCTGTTAAACCTACGTATTACTTACATAGAACCTTTTCAGCATTGAATAGGCTAAAAGGTCCTAACAAGTACTATGTCATGATCAAAAGAAATTCTGGAGGAGATGAAAAAGAAAGTTGAAAATGAAATATATCAGTCCAGAATTTGCTACAAAGCCATTTCTAAAGCTTTGGAGCTGCAGTGAACCTCAGCAAGAGCCATTATCACCAAATGAACAAGCTGTGAATTATGGTGGTGGTTGCGTGATGGTGTGGGGATGCTTTGCTGCTTCAGGGCCTGGACAACTTGCCAAATAGATGGAACCATGAATTCTGCTCTCTACCAGATCTCCTACAGCAGAATGTCCTCATTGATGAGAAGCTCAAGTACAGTTATATTATGCAGTAAGACAAGGAGCCAAAGCACAAGAACAAGTCTATGAATGTCTCAAAGGACACAAAATTAAGGTTTTGGGGTGACTTTGAAGGACAAAAACAGAAAAATGTCAGTTCTAACTATTTTGGTACATAAAACCACACAAACGTCATTAACTGAATAAACACATTGCACATTGTAGAATCTGGGCCCTATTGTAACCAAACGTGTATGGTGAAATGCTAGAAATGTATTTCTAAGATAAACATAAACAGTGATGTTGATGACCATTTATTAATATGTTTCCAAAACAGGACTTTTACCTATAAAAGAGAGGCTAACAAGTGGCTATTCTGAACAATCTTAAAAAGAAAACAGTTTGATTTGTTTGGTTTCTGTATAACTCCACATGTGTTATTTCATCGTTTTAATGTCTTCACTATTTTCCTGTCTGTATGTTGTGCCCAAACTTTTGACTGATTCTTTCACCAAGCCACAGTGTATCCAGTCAGATGTAATCACCTCTAATCTCACTACTTGTGAGTGAGCATACTTTAAGAGTATTTGTGCAGCGTGGTACCTTCATCATGCTGATGCCACGTGGATTCTGTCCAGAAAATCATTTACAGCATAATCAAGCGGCATCATGGCCATAACAGTGTTCTCATTTATGAGGTCTTGAGATGCATATAAAAATTTAATCAGTCCACTTATTTTCGGTAATGGAGATGGAATTGGATTATGCTTTCTGTCTGATCCTGGCTGAGGAGAGAAGACTTGACGCACTTTCTACGGTGCTTTTAGCTCCTCGTTAAGGCGCAGGAGCTGATGAGGTTAATTGGATGTTTTAGCTGTGGCTTAATGACTAAGAAGGGTGAGTCTTGAGCTGGAGGCACGAGCGGCTTGCCCACAATGCACTGGCTCTATCCAGCTGTGGTGAAGTCCTGGCATTGTGATTTGCAGAATGTCAATGAAGCAATTATCCTCTGCCTGGTCACCGATCTCCGCGGAAGGGCAACCTGATCCGTGGAGGTTAATTACCTGACCTCAGATGACAAACATACTCTACCCCAGCCTAACCCAAGCCCAGGCTTGCTGGGTTTGGAAAGTGCCATAGTGAAAAATCCGAGGAAAGTTCCATGGTTGGTGTGGCCTACAGGGACAAAGACATGTCGCAGCACTTTCCATCACATGCCTCAATCCTCAGGTTGTTTACATGTATTCCCCTTCGTTGAAGCCACGACTGAGTTTATGTGCTGGTATCTTCAGTCCTTCTTACTCTGGATAGAAATCTTACCATAAAGCCATTTTATTATAATTACAATTACAATATAAACAGCAGCAGTTTCCACTTGCTTCAGTCTGTAAATGATGAAGATAGATATATAGATAGACAGAAAGATAGATAGAAAGATAATTAAATAGAAAGACAGATGGATAGACAGACAGATAAAAAATAATGAGAAATATAAATGGTGGTCAGACTGGATAGATAGATAAAAACAGAGAGAGAGATAAAGAGAGAGAGACAGACAGAGAGATGGACACAGACAGACAGACAGGCCGTTCCTCCATCCAGAGATCAGCTTCTCCAGAGTATTGAGAGGCTGACTCCTCCCAACACACACACCTGCCTACAATCCACTCATCAGCACCCTTTATAACCTGGACTCTCACTCTGCCTCCTCGCAAGGGAGTGCCACTCTCTGTCACTATCACGCTACCTTCACCGTGTTTTGGTTATTCCTGTTGTTTCTTGGACTCTTTGCCTGTTAATTCGCTGTTTCTGATCTACAGACTTGAGTGAGAGAGTCAGACAGACAGATAGTCAGACAGACATACAGATAGACCTCAGTTTTAATTCATTCTAAACACTGATAAAGACACTGCTGTACCATCAGTAGATATGGAATAATATACTTTATAATTAAAGGATCAGTTCCTAAAACTGAGATATTATTAATTATATTATGTATTAGACAATTCACAACAAGTACATAATGTAATCTTATTGATAAGTGATTACATTCCACTCAGATATCTGTACCATTTTTTCTTTTGCATGTTACATCAGAGGCCTGGTAAAATGGAGCTACTGGAATAAAGCAACATCACAAATTAACAAATGAAATACTAATTGGTTTCTTTGTGGGGCTGAGAGCCTATTCAGTTGAGCACAAAACATAATTTGTGATGAATACCATGGTATTCAGGGACTGACCCATGCTGTGACATGCTCCTTGTTGTTATGGCAGCCCATCCAGTGACTCTCTCTCTCAGGCCTAATGGAGAACGGCACATTTTTAATGGAATTGCTTCAGGTAGGAGGTCCGCCCTTTGGTCCAGCATGAAAGCGTTCAGTGGACTGCGAATATTCTGATACACTTAAAAATCTCAATAAACTTGTAAACAATGTGGCTTTGTTTGGGAGAGTGGTCAATGGCTTGTGCTGTGTGGGACTGAAGTGTGGTGTTTGGCCTGTGTTTAGGTGTGTCAGTGTCGGTGAGGGACTGATTCACTGAGTTAGTGGATTAACTGGCTTTCATTCCTGCAGCAATGCTAGAAAAGTGTGAGATGTGTCAAGTGTTGGTCTCCAAGCATTTCATATGAAGTGTGGGAGTGATGATGAGCTGCATACTGCATTTAGTGGTTTGTTTGTGTGTATGTGTAGGCATGCATATTAAGTGTTGGTTCGATGTGTTTAGTGTTCTGGTTTGTGTGTGTGTGTGGGTGGCTGTGCGCATATGTATGTGTGAGTGTGTGCATGCATGTGTGGGTGGGTAGAGACACTTGTGTGTGCTAGTGTGTATAGACAGTATTCATAAAACCCAGAAGTGTCCCACAGCCATATTCTTCACAATCTGTCAGTTTGAAAGTCAGTTTGATTGAAAGTATTGATCCATATAAAATCAACACATTATCTTTGAGTCCTGATTATGCTGTAAAACTTGTGTTAGTATATCTAGATACACTACTCACAAAAGGTTAGGGATATTTGGCTTTCGGGTGAAATTTCAGGATGAACCTAAAATGCGCTCTAACCTTTACAGGTGAACTTAATGTGACCTTCTCTAAACTTGTGAATGCACGTGTCCAACTGTTCAGTGTTTCAGTACTTTTTGCACAACTTGCTGTTCTCTAACAAGGAGCTTAATGGCAAGGTGGTGGTTGTACAGTGTGGGCAGGTGTGTCTAGTCAATACAAAACGGCCCTACACTTTGTGAATGGTACAGTGACCAGCCCATACTACTGAATAACATCATTAATCCAGTCATTGTGCCTCTGCATGAACAACACCGGCCTCATTTCACCTTCATGGATGACAATGCTCCAGCTCATTGAGGTTGCATCATTAGGGAACGGCTGCTGGAGACTGGGGTACCTCAAATGAAGCAGCCTGCAGACCTGAATCCCATAGAAAACCTATGGGATCAGCTGAGTCGCTGTGTAGAGGCTCATAACTCTGTACCCCAGAACCTCAATGACCCGAGGGCCACCCTTCAAGAAGAGTGGGATGCCATGTCTCAGCAGACAATAAGTCAACTTGTGAACAGCGTGAGACATCTTGTCAAGCTGTAATTGATGCTCAAGGGCACTTGGCAAGTTATTGAGACATTGACATTTTTTTCATAATTTATAAGTAGCCTATAAATCACGAAAATGTGCACAGAAAAAATGTATCAATTGTGGAACAATTTGTTCACAAGAACTTTCAGAAATGTTGTTTATGCACAGATTCTTATGTATATACAGATCTGCTCAGACCCAAAGTTCCTGAAATGAAAATGACAACATAACTTCAGAGGCCTGTTACTCAAGCTGGGATTCTCGGCCTGGAAAAGTCCCACAAAGACAGGAATACAAGCTTGTGTGTGTGTTGGTGCATGTGCCAGTCCACTCTGCAGGCTCAGGTGTGTGCTGTTGGTCTGCTCTAACGGCCTCTTTCAGCGATTGGTCACGCCTTCACTGGGCCTGCTGCCCCGGCACATGCCAGCTTAGCGCTTAGCGCCCAGCTCTAACTCTCCGTGTGCCAGACGGCCTCTCTTCAGCCACACAGCTCACTGCTGCTGCCCCACAATGCACTGCACCACACACCCTGCACTAGCCAGAATATACACAGACCCGAAGGGCATGCAGGACCCCCACAGAACACACACACATACACACTTATACACACTTGCACACAACACCCCCACAGCTCTGCAGGCTATTCATTAGCCAGAGTCATCAGGAGTTCAGACTGGGTAAAGGCATACATATGGACTCCATGCAACCATAGTTTTAACTCTTATTACTTTTATTTTCTGATACTATTTAAAATTTAATTAGGTATTTATGTTTAATTATTGCAATGCTTGCAAGACACTATATTATCCCTATTTTTCTTTCCCCCTTAATATTCCCAATGCAATTAATTCAGCTTGAACCACTTAATGTACAGAATCTGATCAAACACTTGTCGTGTTCAAAATGGGCCACCTAATCTTTGCTCTAACATCTGAATCACTATATTGATCACTATTACAGGGAACACAATTCATGATGGTATTTTGGACATTGCAGATTCCGTCACATAAAGACTATAAATGTGATGCCACCAGTCCACTACCCATATGATACATATGCACACATGAGAAGCACTTGCTTTCATCTGTAACAGGTCTGAAGAGAGGACTGTGGAGACACTGCCTTTGTAGCTGGGCTCGGAAATGCTCCTTAGAGAAGTTGCACCAGAGCCAGTTTATGTGGAGTTTCCTAAACTTCCTATTTCTTCTGTTGTCAAAAACAGGGATGAAAAATGCCAGCGGTGCACATGAGCAAGTCCTCAATGAATGGGAGTTAATGGAGCTAAACAGCTAAATGTGAAAATTTCAAACAGTTTCTAACCACTTGTTCAGGAAATTCCTTTAACTTTGGAAAGTAGAATGATGTATTTCACTAAAAAATCTAAGAAAACTTGCTTATGCATTACTGCTACTGAGTGCTGATTAGTTAGTATTACTGCTACTGAGCGCTGATTAGTTAGTATTACTGCTACTGAGCGCTGATTAGTTAGTATTACTGCTACTGAGCGCTGATTAGTTAGTATTACTGCTACTGAGCACTGATTAGTTAGTATTACTGCTACTGAGCGCTGATTAGTTAGTATTACTGCTACTGAGCGCTGATTAGTTAGTATTACAGCTACTGAGTGCTTATTAGTTAGTATTACTGCTACTGAGCGCTGATTAGTTAGGATTACTGCTACTGAGCGCTGATTAGTTAGTATTACTGCTACTGAGCGCTGATTAGTTAGTATTACTGCTACTTAGCACTGATTAGTTAGTATTACTGCTACTGAGCGCTGATTAGTTAGTATTACTGCTACTGAGCGCTGATTAGTTAGTATTACTGCTACTGAGTGCTGATTAGTTAGTATTACAGCTACTGAGCGCTGATTAGTATTACTGCTACTGAGCGCTGATTAGTTAGTATTACTGCTACTGAGTACTGATTAGTTAGTATTACTGCTACTGAGCGCTGATTAGTTAGTATTACTGCTACTGAGCGCTGATTAGTTAGTATTACTGCTACTGAGCGCTGATTAGTTAGTATTACTGCTACTGAGCGCTGATTAGTTAGTATTACTGCTACTGAGCGCTGATTAGTTAGTATTACTGCTACTGAGTGCTGATTAGTTAGTATTACAGCTACTGAGCGCTGATTAGTATTACTGCTACTGAGCGCTGATTAGTTAGTATTACTGCTACTGAGTACTGATTAGTTAGTATTACTGCTACTGAGCGCTGATTAGTTAGTATTACTGCTACTGAGCGCTGATTAGTTAGTATTACTGCTACTGAGCGCTGATTAGTTAGTATTACTGCTACTGAGCGCTGATTAGTTAGTATTACTGCTACTGAGCGCTGATTAGTATTACTGCTACTGAGCGCTGATTAGATAGTATTACTGCTACTGAGCGCTGATTAGTTAGTATTACTGCTACTGAGCGCTGATTAGTTAGTATTACTGCTACTGAGCGCTGATTAGTTAGTATTACTGCTACTGAGCGCTGATTAGTTAGTATTACTGCTACTGAGCGCTGATTAGATAGTATTACTGCTACTGAGCGCTGATTAGTTAGTATTACTGCTACTGAGCGCTGATTAGTATTACTGCTACTGAGCGCTGATTAGTTAGTATTACTGCTACTGAGCGCTGATTAGTTAGTATTACTGCTACTGAGCGCTGATTAGTTAGTATTACTGCTACTGAGCGCTGATTAGTTAGTATTACTGCTACTGAGCGCTGATTAGTTAGTATTACTGCTTCTGAGCACTGATTAGTTAGTATTACTGCTACTGAGCGCTGATTAGTTAGTATTACTGCTACTGAGCGCTGATTAGTTAGTATTACTGCTACTGAGTGCTGATTAGTTAGTATTACTGCTACTGAGCGCTGATTAGTTAGTATTACTGCTACTGAGTGCTGATTAGTCAGTATTACTGCTACTGAGCGCTGATTAGTTAGTATTACTGTTACTGAGCGCTGATTAGTTAGTATTACTGCTACTGAGCACTGATTAGTTAGTATTACTCCTACTCCTACTGTCTAGCACAAGGATGCAGAAAGATTCAGTGAAAGAAGACAGCGCAGAAATGCACATATGACCAACACCGGAAACACTAATGCAGGATTCTTTCTTTCTTTCTCCAGATTGATGCACAGATTTTTCACTAGCTGTAGATAATGCTCAGCATACTTTAATTCTCATTGACTTTTGGCCTTAGCGCTCTAGCGTGTGCCAGCGTCTGGCGTGGTGCAGCCAGCTGGTGTGTCTTCACTGTGTGTGTGCGTGCGGGGGGGTTGTTGGGGGTCAGTCTGCTTCTCTTTTGTCCTCCTTTATATGCCTACATCCACACACGTCATGACTCACCAAGTCCCGCACACTTCACTGGTCAGCATAAAGTCTCTCAGTTTGTAATCTGTGCATGTTGCAAAATACACACTATTAAAATAACTCTACAATTGTGCATTTGCACGTGTATCTAGTGTGAACACGTAGGGGTCAATATATGTGTGAGTTCATTTGTTTTTGTACATTTTCAGTACAAAAATGTCCTAACAGGGCTGGGTTTAGTTATTCTGATGCTCAATTCGAAATTACTTAAAGCTCTGCACACCCGAGTGGCACAACCGTCTACAAGGCAAAATATGATATCTTGGAGAGTGAAGTCATCTTCAATCTAGTCGATACATCTAATATTTCTCATTTTGAGATTGCTGATATTTACATATCATTTATTTATAACAGTTATAAGCAACTGTATTAAAGGTCCCATAGAATGCATTTATTCAGTATTTTAAACTGGTCTCTGATGTCTGGCTTTGGTTGTGGTGAAAATTGCCCAGATGTGGTTTTACATGCCCGTTTACAACCTTATGATTTGGCCCAAGAATTAAACAAGCTGTTGTCTTTTGGTGGGCTGTATCTGATGAGTTCTGCTCCGACTTGCTGGTTTACAGTAAGACACTGTGATGAACAAATAGAAAAATGAAATTTACCTCCATTCAAAAATATGCTGGGTCGTCATACTAATTAGTTACCTAGGCTAGTTACTTGGAGCTTGTTAGTAGCTAGAGATACCTATACAAAGTACTTGCTTTCGATCTTGACAACAACACAAAGTAAATGAAAGTCTTCTTCCCTTCATTGCCAAACTTTTGAGCGAAGCTGCCTGATACGCACTGTAAAAATTATGGCAACAAGTGACACATAATATAATTTAATAGATTTTACTTACCTCAACTTTGATTAAAATGCATTAAATAGGTGAACTAAATAAATGTTAATAAAAGCAACAAAACAGTTGAAATGTGTTGCATTTAGTAATAGTATGCCACATTATTTAACAAGGAAAATTTGGTAATATTTACCAGGTGTCAGAGAAAAATTGCTTTGTATTTACTCAATATCTGGTCTATATTTACTACACTTTACTACAGCTGTGGTTGCCAGATATTCACAATAAACAAATAAAGTGGAAAAGTATAAGACATTACAGTATGCTTTTTTGCCAACCGTAAATTTCTCTGTTGAGAACTGTTGTTTGTTTACAGTTAATTGATGTGAAAAAAAGCATATATTGTACATCTATATACAGAAAATTATTTTGAAAACAACAGATATACTGTTAACATAATTACAGTCTATCAGTGATAAACACAGTACAACAGTGTGACACATTACAGTATTTTATTGCAAAGTTCAAATTTACAGTAAATTACCAGCAGCTGTAGTTGCCAGAATTTCATTGCAAAAAATATAGGGCAAACCATAAGGAATTACAATAAGTTAACATAGATCCATTACAATCCAAGGTACAGACTATATTGATGAACTTCAAGAAACCTTTCTTGGATGATTCAATAAAATGTCCAGGATACTCACAAAGCTATGTTGAGATGATGAAAAACAACAAGTGTCCATATATATAACGGATAATCCACAGTGGAATGAATAAAGATCATGAAAAGAATCAGCCACTTACCCTGCCACTTGAGTCCAGACTTGATCGAAGAAGGTGCTCAACATAGGGTAGAGTCTCACATAGACATGATGTTGGATGATTACTGGATCTTGTGTGTACTGCCACCAGTTCTGCATGAGAACTCACATATTGTCCGTCAGGTGTTCATTAGGGATCTGCTTGACCCTCTCTGTAGCCAGAAATCAAAATAAATGTTAGATTGGTGATTTGCTTGAGCATGATATACAAAGATGAATGCAAGGCCTTCTGCTGTTAAACTGAGCTCCAATGTAGTGAACATACGAGAAACCAGCATTGAGCATTCATACCAATTTCCCCTAACTTTATCTTGCTTGGTCAACGTCTGTAAATGACTGGTTTTACTGACTGATACCTGTCAGCACTAAAATATTTAGTTGAGATAATATAAGAATATTTGTTGCACTAAGTACAGCTAGTCTGAAGCAAAGAGGAAAAGAAGTACAACACAGGAGCACATAGCCAATCAATCAATAATCTGCCACTGTTCTCACTGTTACTTTTCTATTGAATCAGATCTATTTAATATATATGTGCACTTTGTAGTTCTGCAATTGCAAATTGTTGCTGATATTTTTCTCTGCATACTTTTTTAGACCCCTTTAACATCATTCATCAATGATCAGGACCCGCCAAGACCACCACAAAGGAGGTATTATTGGTTAATGTCTGCACTGCAGTGACACGAACATAATAAGTGTGGTACTAGTGTATCAGATACAGCAATGCTTTCATCACCTCAGTGTCACTACTGGGCTAAGAATAGTCCACTGATGAAGAACTAGAGGATGACCAACACAAACTGTGCAGCAGCAGATGAGCTGTCGTCTCTGACTTTACATCTATAAGGTTGACTGACAAGGTAGGAGTGTATAATAGAGTGGGCAGTGAGTGGACACTGTTTAAAAATTCCAGCAGCACCGCTGTGTCTGATCCACTTATACCAGCACAACATGCACTATCACACCAACACCACATCAGTGTCGCTGCATTGCTGAGAATGTTTCATGAATAATACCTGCTCTGTGGTGGCCCTGTAAAAAGAGAAAAGAATACAAGAAACAGATGGAGTCAGGAGTACTATAAAGATAGCCAGTGAGAATATATGTAGAGTATGACTGGGAGAGAGAATGAACCCTGAATCTTACCTGTTAAATACACTCAGCTCTTGACAGATGTGCAGCTCTCTGGTCAATTTCTTTGTCACTTGCAGTTTGTGAAGATGGATTCCTCGTGACTGTATGTAAAACGAAGAAATAAGTGAGCAAAATTAGTAATAAATACTCATCATACAAAACATAAGGATAAAGAATCCTGAACAAACATTAAACAGTATCACAAACAAATCCACAAAAGTAACAAGTAAAACAAAGTATATGCAAAGCAATTCAAGAAAGAGCAGGTTACTGTGAACAACACTGTACTGTCTTTTACAACAGCACATAATCTTTAAAGGATTATTTAAAGGAACTGTTCTTTCCATACAACAGTTTTAAAATAAAGCAAAGCAGCTGAGTCAAATACATGTTAAAATACATAATATTGACAATGCCTTGTGCGTAAAAGATGTAAACGATAAAACGTTTGCTAAAGGTTTAAAAGACTAGCTTCAACGACTGAAACAGATACAGGCACATTTATATTTTTCTGGCTTCTTCTGGAGCTGGTCATTAGCGAGAGGCAGGGTGGACAAAATACACAGCTTCTTAGTTGTTGTGTAAGACAGGTGTTGGTAATTTGAGTAAAAGCAGAAATACTCTTGATTAAATATTACTTGTGAGAAGGTATTCAGTCAGCATCTGTACTTCATGAGAAAACATTTAAAAACGTCACAAAACTCTTCTTTCCCAAAGGTTATTACAGTCAGACAACAGTCAGTCATGAGAAACACAGACGTACTAATAACCATTAGGTTTAAAACACTTATTTCAATTAAAGACAGACATATTCATCTTAGACAATTACAAATGTAGAAAAATGAGCGTAAATAAACCAGCAACATGGAAAGAGAGGTAAAAAAAAGCTGTTTCCATACTTTAGAAATGCTGGTGGTAGATGTGTAGCTAGGTAGTTAGGTAACTGCAATAAGAAAAAATACGGATAAGCCTGAAACTAGGGGCGTACGGAAAAGAAAGAAGATTAATTCGATTAAGATTAAGAGACCCTTATTAGTCCCACAACGGGGAAATTTCACCTCCACATTTAACCTGTCTGTGAAGTGAACACCCCATACACACTAGTGAGCACACACACACTAGGGGGCAGTGAGCACACTTGCCCAGAGCGGTGGGCAGCCCAATCCACAGCGCCCGGGGAGCAGTTGGGGGTTAGGTGTCTTGCTCAAGGACACCTCAGTCATGTGCTGTCGGCTCTGGGGATCGAACCAGCGACCTTCCAGTCACGAGGCTGGTTGGGTTACTGCAGTGGGTAACACCTCTGCCTTCTACAGTGTGGACTGGGGTTCAATCCCCACCTGGGCAAACACCCTAATGATAGTCCTTGGGCAAGACTCCTAACACTGCCTTGGCCTACCTATGTTAAAAATGATCAAATTGTAAATCGCTCTGGATAAGCCAAATGCCATAAATGTAAATGAGGCTAGTCCCCTAACCTCCAGCCCAGACTGCCCCGAATAAGATATTTCACAAACTTTAGTGTGATGTAGGATTGTTAACCTAGCATATAAACTCACTTAGCAGCTAGTTGCCAAATAGAAGCTCAGGTGACCTTGACATCCCCCCAGTAGACTCTGGCTGCAGACATGCACTCTCGGCCAGGCCCTTCTCGACATCTCCCCATCAGGTTTCTGCGTTTGTCCTCTGAACTCCTGCGGGAGACGCATCGAACGTGCCCGGGTGTGTGAGCCCGTTAGCCTGCTGACCACCAAGCTAACAGCCCCACACATCACAGATCGTAATTAGGTAGTTAGCTAGTTTCTGTCGTGCAAACACCAGTCAGTCTCTCGGCGTCTCCCGTTCAGATCTGAGCCCATCATGGTCAGCAGAGGTCAGCCGGAGTGAACTGGTCGTCCAGCAGAGCTATTAACTTAGCCTAAGCTCGCGCTTACGTAGCTAAGCTAACCTAGCTAGGTTATTTAGCCTACTAGCGACTCTAACAAGTAAGCTAACGTTATATACACTCGTTTATTTTACCAGAAATTCGACACCGTCTCAATTTAAAATTGTAATTTAGTTAAAAAGGTGCCTCTCATTTTGTGAGAGCAGTCGTTTTAAAAGAGGAGACTCGCTAGCGACCTAGTTAGTTAGGTTACCTTAGCTAACGCTTTTGACATATGAACAGTTCAACATTCACAAATTACAGAATTAAGTTTGAATTACGTCAAATAAACTAATGATTTATTCACCAAACGCATTTTGAATCCTTCCGAAGTTTCCAGAAGCGGCTCTACCCGCGCAGTTATCGCCTCCGCGGTGAAATGTTGGTGACGGCTCGGAGCTGAATACGGGTGGAATCTGCTCTCCTCTCCTGAATACGGGTGTAATCGGCTCTCCTCTCCTGAATACGGGTGTAATCTGCTCTCCTCTCCTGAATACGGGTGTAATCTGCTCTCCTCTCCTCAATACGGTGTAATCTGCTCTCCTGTCCTCAATACGGTGTAATCTGCTCTCCTCTCCTCAATACGGTGTAATCTTCCCACCTCTCCTCAATACGGGTGTAATCTGCTCGCCTCTTCTCAATACATGTGGAATATGCTCTCTTCTCCTCAATACGGATGGAATCTGCTCTTCTCAATACGGGTGGAATCTTCCAGTATATCGGAGCCTCGCCTCTGTCCGTACATCAACTGCAAAATCTGTAGTTTAAGTCCAGGACAGGCTTCTAGCTTTTGCTAATCAAAACTAAAATGCAGGCACTAGCTGCTATCTTAAATTTGACTTACAGCACAGGAAATTTGACATGTTTGCTAAGCTGCAGTAACTTAAAAGAATGGGCAACTGCTACAGTGACATACTTAGAAATTATTTCCTAGAAGATACTTTAAAAGGTCTTACCTTTGGGAAGTTGGAGGACAGCAACCCCTGAAACGTATAGTCTCTGGTGCCCATGAGGCACAGAATGCGGTGGGCAGAAGGGACAGGTGATTAAAACCAATAACCTCCCAATGAGTAAAATCTGTCGATTTTCTGCATCGTCGTTGTTCCTCATAAAACATAAGCAATTTGAAATCAGTGTATCACAGCTAATTTTATTCAACCAAAAAATAATAAAACATTCAAATTTATTGGATTCCACTCAGTTTGAGTCTTTTTTACTATGTAGTGGTTACTATTAGTTATTTAGTCAATTTTAATTAACCCCAGGCCCACTTTTTACAGTGTAGTCCAATTTTTGAGAAACTGTCTGGGGTGAAAAGTGCAGAGCAAACTAACAACTTTGACGTAAAGTTGTCCAGGATCCTGTCAAAGATGTGAGAACTGAAGTTGGCTTCCTATACGCCAGCTTGTTTCGCAAATTTTCCGTTCCACCTTAAAAGATACACGTTCATTCTGACACTGTGCATTGTGGCGGCTCTACAAGCTGCAGCATTTGGTTTAATTTAAGAAATAAACTTTAAACAAGCAAAATTATCTATCAATTTAGTTAGATAATGTGGTATAGAGTAATGTAAGTGTATAGTAATGTGCAATAAGTAAGTACTCAGTAATAAGTAACCCCATTACAGTTTAGAAGTAAATGATAGGTTGTAATGGATTATACTGTATTTTTGAAATGTTAGTCCAAAACTTGAACTATCTATATTAACATTAATGCTAACATTATGCACGCTCTGCTGTCCCTGTGCAGCACTCAGTTCTGACTGAAAGACGAAGCTCTGGGAGTGCAGTGACTGAGTTTTTTGCTCTTCCCAAATAACAGCATAAACTAGTCCATAATAACCATGACTGGAGGGGAGCTGCATTGAAATGACTGGAAATAATCACTACAATCATGAATAGCAGCCGTTTGTAAAATGTATATATCATTCGAAATAGATTATTTAACATTAAACTGTACATCTAATTTCCTTGGGGGTACTAGGTGGCTGCCTGGTGCAATGACCACCACTCCTGCTGACTAAAAGCAGTGCAAACATTTCTAACCCACAGGAATAACTAAATGTGTTTCTGTCCATCCTTGCACTGCGAGAATACAGCTCAGTGCTATGGGTCTGAAATGTGTAGCTGTCAAGAAGCCTCACTGAGAAAAGGAGACAGACACATCAAACAAAGATGCTGAACAATGGACCGACCACCCCAGAGTCCAGACCTCAACATCACTGAATGTGTTTGGATCGTGAAAAGCAGAAAACGCTACATTAAATTCTGAGGCTGGACTCTGGAGGTGTGGAAAAACATCCCTGCAGAATTCAGTGAGATATTGAAAGAGTGGACACAATAAATACTGAGAAATGTGATATGTGTAATCTTCTGTTAATTTTTCCCTAATATTAAAAACAAAAGAAAAGCATGTACTTTAGATAAGATTAGATTAGCTTTGATTAGATTCAACTTTATCGTCACTGTGCAGAGAACAGGTACAGAGCCAGTTAAATGTAGTAAAAGAAGTCCAAACTTGATGGTCGTTTTGACTGAAAATAAAAAGATGTGACTTTTGCGTACTAATGGATATGCTACATTTTAAACATATTATTATTGCATACGGTATTTACACATGTTCATATTAAAACAAGTGTGTGTGTATGTGCATGTGTGAGTATGTATGTATAAGCACATGCTTGCAGATCCTGTGCAGCCTGAGTTCACACAGAGCAGCTAGCAGGGGCCGGGGTAGGCGGAGGTTATTTGCATAATTATGCCCTTGTTTCCTGGAGCTGCATTTGCGGTCACCACGGCGACCTCCTTCACCTTTCAGCAGGACCAAGACCAAGCAGGCCAGAAATGCACTGCACACCTGCAATAAGCTGATCTGTGCATGCAACAGTCATAAATCACCTGAGTAAGTTAAGTTTCTTTTTTTTTTCTTCAGAAAAATAAAATAAATACTAAACAGTTAAAATAGCTTATTATAATTTGTTGTATGTTGGTGGGTTTGGGATGGGGTTTGGATTGTTCATTGAATTATCTTAACCATTTCCAAATATCACCTCAAGGAAGCCCATTTGTAGTATCCATGGCTAACAATGCTTCATTGAGGTAAATGTAACAAATCTGCTAACAAATGCATGCAGTGAGCAGGATACACGGGCAAAGGGGAGCAAAACATCTTTCTCCTTCGAATCAACTCAACATAACATAAATAAAATTAAATCCGGGAGATACTTTTTATTGCATTGTTTATTTGTATTCATTCTAAAGCCATATATAGTTTTAACAAGCAAACTACATACATATTTAAGCAATTGTCTTGGCTTGCCTAAGACTTCTGCCTGAAGATTTTGCCTGAAACAATAGAGTAAAAAATAACTTCTTGTATTCAGTGTTGTTTTATGAGCTTTTTTGAAGGACACAAGTTTGGCTCCTCTTATTCTTGGAAGTGAACGTGCAGTTTTTATAAGTCATGGTACGTTACAAAACGTACCAAACAATAATTTGAATTGCTTCGAGGCACAAACAGAAGTTTTATTCTGATTATCTTAAAATACCAGATGGCTAACCTTTTCATTATCGAATATAGGCTTCTTACTTCGAGATTTCTTTTGAAACAATGCAAAAACTAGAACTCCCTTAGGCCTGCAGAGCCCACTGTATATTTCAGGCTCACTTTCTATCTTTCTCTTCTTTTTTCTCTTTCTTTTTCTTTCTCTCCTTCACTCTCCTCATTGGAAATTCATTCTGAACAGCTTGTTATTATCTTGGCCCCTGAATCGTTGAATAGATTTACAAGCATTAGGGCCGGGGCATTGTGTGGGGCATGTGTGGAGGAGGTCCGGCCCTTTTGTCTGGTGTGTGTGTGTGGAATCACCCCCCCCCCCCCCCCACACACACACACATACACACACACAAACACACACACACATACACACACACACTCAGAGTACCGTCTGCTAGCCACACATTGAAATATGGCCCAGGCCTCAGACCCTGCACAATGGGCGTGTGGCGGCTTTAAGATGCTGTCACTCCAAACAAGTAAGTGCTTAACACACACAGAATAGTCACACACACAAAAGAACACACCCACGCACACACATTCACTCAAGAGTGTGGCACTGTTTAATATGCCTCACTTCCTGACACACTTTAGGCCTGAGCAGAAGTTTTTGACAAATGAAACAAATTTCAGGCGGCCGTTCTATCAATAGGCATTACACTGAAGTCTAACTGTAGTAAGAATCACAGAGATCCAAACTTTCCTTCTATTCCAATGTGAATTCCACTCAAACAGTGTTTTCAAATTGTGGCATGCAGTAAATCTGTGAAATTAGAGTTTACTGGCTGAGTTTAGTGTTAGTTTCTTTAACTACTGACTTGATTTCAGTCAAAAACAGAGACAAGAAGGCCATATTTGATAGGCCATATTTGTAGGGTACTTCATAGATATTGATATTTTACTCTTTTATATTTTTATTCAGTAAATCATGAATCGATAGTCAGTAACAGCTATAGTAATAGTAAATAATAGTTAGTAGTAATAATAACCACAACAATAATAACAGTAACAGTAAGCACAAGAGTAACAGCAGTGGTATTAGCAATGATAATAGTATTTCCACAAGTAAAAGTAGCAGAAATCGTAATAGTAACAGAAGTATTAGTAAAGAGTGATATTAATAGCAGGAGCAACAGTCGTAGTTAGCATTATAATACTAATAATAGGAACTAGAATAGTGATAGTATTATTAACAGAAATAATACTAGTAATAAGAGTAGTAACAATAATAGTCATAGTAGCAGTAAGTCAAATAGTACTAGTACGAGGAAGAGTAGAAGTGCGATAACAGTATCAAGAGTAATTGGAAGAATAAAAGTAATGGCAAAAGTATCAGTTGTAGCAGTAATAGTGGTAGGAATAGTAAAGGTGACAGTAGTAGCAATAATAGTTATAGTAACAGTACTAGTTGAATAGATTTACAAGCATTAGGGCCAGTAATAATAATAATACTAGTACTATTTGGAGTAAAAACAATGTCATTAGTGAGAGTAATAGTGGTAGAAATAGTAATAGCAACAGTAACAATAGCACTAGTAAAAGCATGAGTAGTAGTAATAATAGCAATATTACTAATAATAACTAGTAATAGAAGTAGTAACAATAATTCTAACTGCAAGATTAATAGTAGGTCAAATAATACTATAATTAGCAAGAGTAGTAGAAATAGTCATAGTAGTAACAGCGATAGCAATAGCAATAGTAATAGAAGCAGCAATAGCACTAGTGATGGCCCAGATGTATGTTTCATGAGGATGCTGCATTGAAATGTGAAATTTCAGTGAAGTATTGTAAAATGTTGCCATTTTCTTTGTGCGGTGATTGTTTTAACCCAGTTTTCACTGGAAAAGCTCCTGCATCCCTGCATCTTTCACTGAGCCGTGCAGTGGTGCATCCATGAGCACATGTCTGTAGCCTACAGCACGTCTTTTCCTGTTGACTTTTTCTCTCTCAGTGTGTGTGTGTGTGTGTGCGTGTGTGTGTGTGTGTGCTGGTGAAAGCTCCTGCCAGCAGCACCTGCCG